>NC_060284.1:17251925-17259002 GCF_021613505.1 Equus quagga | reverse complement strand
CCCCCCCTTTTCCCTGGTAACCACCGATCAGATCTCCTTATCAATATGCTAATTTCCACCTATGAGTGGAGTCATATAGAGTTCATCTTTCTCTGACTGGCTTATTTCCCTTAACATAATACCCTCGAGGTCCATCCACGTTGTTGTGAATGGGCCGATTTTGTCTTTTTTTATGGCTGAGTAGTATTCCATTGTGTATATATACCACATCTTCTTTATCCAATCATCAGTTTCTGGGCATGTAGGCTGGTTCCACGTCTTGGCTATTGTAAATAATGCTGCGATGAACATAGGGGTGCAATGGACTCTTGAGATTTCTGATATCAGGTTCTTAGGATAGATACCCAGTAATGGGATGGCTGGGTCATAGGGTATTTCTATTTTTAACTTTTTGAGAAATCTCCATACTGTTTTCCATAGTGGCTGTATCAGTTTGCATTCCCACCAACAGTGTATGAGGGTTCCTTTTTCTCCACAACTTCTCCAACATTTGTCGCTCTTGGTTTTGGATGTTTTTGCCAATCTAACGGGTGTAAGGTGATATCTTAGTGTAGTTTTGATTTGCATTTCCCTGATGATTAGCGATGCTGAACATCTTTTCATGTGTCTATTGGCCATATTCATATCTTCTTTTGAGAAATGTCTGTTCATGTCCTCTGCCCATTTTTTGATCGGGTTGTTTGTTTTTTTGTTGTTAAGCAGTGTGAGTTCTTTGTATATTATGGAGATTAACCCTTTGTCGGATAAGTGGCTTGTAAATATTTTTTCCCAATTAGTGAGCTGTTTTTTTTGTTTCAATCCTGTTTTCCTTTGCCTTGAAGAAGCTCTTTAGTCTGATGAAGTCCCATTTGTTTATTGTTTCCCTCAACTGAGGAGTTACAGTGTCCGAAAAGATTCTTTTGAAACTGATGTCAAAGAGTGTACTGCCTATATTCTCTTCCAAAAGACTTATTGTCTCAGGCCTAATCTTTAGGTCTTTGATCCATTTTGAGTTTATTTTGGTGTGTGGTGAAAAAGAATGGTCAATTTTCAATCTTTTGCATGTAGCTGTCCAGTTTTCCCAGCACCATTTGTTGAAGAGACTTTCTTTTCTCCATTGTAGGCCCTCTGCTCCTTTGTCGAAGATTAGCTGTCCATAGATGTGTGGTTTTATCTCTGGGCTTTCAATTCTGTTCCATTGATCTGTGGACCTGTTTTTGTACCAGTACCATGCTGTTTTGATCACTGTAGCTTTGTAGTATGTTTTGAAATCGGGGATTGTGATTCTGCCAGCTTTGTTTTTCTTGCTCAGGATTGCTTTAGCAATTCGCGGTCTTTTGTTGCCCCATATGAATTTTAGGATTGTTTGTTCAATTTCTGTGAAGAATGTTCTTGGGATTCTGATTGGGATAGCATTGAATCTGTAGATTGCTTTAGGTAGTATGGACATTTTAACTAAGTTTATTCTTCCAATCCATGTGCAAGGAATGTCTTTCCATCTCTTTATGTCATCGTCAATTTCTTTCAAGAAAGTCTTGTAGTTTTCATTGTATAGATCCTTCACTTCCTTGGTTAAGTTTATCCCAAGGTATTTTATTCTTTTCGTTGCAATTGTGAATGGGATTGAGTTCTTGAGTTCTTTTTCTGTTAGTTCATTGTTAGTGTATAGAAATGCTACTGATTTATGCACGTTAATTTTATACCCTGCTACTTTGCTGTAGTTGTTGATTATTTCTAATAGTTTTTCTGTGGATTCTTTGGGGTTTTCTATATATAAGATCATGTCGTCTGCAAACGAGAGTTTTACTTCTTCGTTACCTATTTGGATTCCTTTATTTCTTTTTCCTGCCGAATTGCTCTGGCCAGCACCTCCAGTTGAATATGTTGAATAGGCACTATGTTGAATAGGAGTGGTGAAAGTGGGCACCCTTGTCTTGTTCCTGTCCTCAGAGGGATGGCTTTCAGTTTTTGTCCATTGAGTATGATGTTGGCTGTGGGTCTATCATATATGGCCTTTATTATGTTGAGGTACTTTCCTTCTATACCCATTTTACTGAGGGTTTTTATCATAAATGGGTGTTGGATCTTGTCGAATGCTTTCTCTGCATCTATTGAGATGATCATGTGGTTTTTGTTTTTCATTTTGTTGATGTAGTGTATCACGTTGATTGACTTGCGGATGTTGAACCATCCCTGTGTCCCTGGTATAAATCCCACTTGATCATGGTGTATAATCTTTTTGATGTATTGCTGTATTCGGTTTGCCAAAATTTTGTTGAGGATTTTTGCATCTATGTTCATCAGTGATATCGGCCTGTAGTTCTCCTTCTTTGTGTTGTCCTTGTCAGGTTTGGGGATCAGAGTGATGTTGGCTTCATAGAATGTGTTAGGGAGTTCTCCATCTTTCTCAATTTTCTGGAACAGTTTGAGGAGAATAGGTATTAAGTCTTCTTTGAATGTTTGGTAGAATTCTCCAGAGAAGCCGTCTGGTCCTGGACTCTTATTTTTGGGGAGGTTTTTGATTACCGTTTCTATTTCCTTACTTGTGATTGGCCTATTCAGATTCTCCATTTCTTCCTGATTCAGTTTGGGGAGATTGTAGGAGTCTAGGAATTTGTCCATTTCTTCCAGGTTGTTCAATTTGTTGGCATATAGTTTTTCATAGTATTCTCTTATGATCTCTTGGATTTCATTGGTATCTGTTGTGATTTCTCCTCTGTCATTCCTAATTTTATTAATTTGTGATTTCTCTCTTCTTTTCTTGGTGAGTCTGGCTAGGGGTTTGTCAATTTTGTTAATTCTTTCGAAGAACCAACTCTTTGTTTCATTGATCCTTTCTATTGTCTTTTTTGTTTCAATATCGTTTATTTCTGCTCTTATTTTTATTATTTCCCTCCTTCTACTGACTCTGGGCTTTGTTTGTTCTTCTTTTTCTAGTTCTGTTAGGTGTCGTTTGAGGTTGCTTATGTGAGCTTTTTCTTGTTTAGTGAGGTGAGCCTGTATTGCGATGAATTTCCCTCTTAGGACTGCTTTTGCTGCATCCCAAATGGTTTGGTATGTCGTGTTCTCATTTTCATTTGTCTCCAGATAAAATTTGATTTCTTCTTTAATTTCTTCAATGATCCATTGTTTGTTGAGAAGTGTGTTGTTTAGTCTCCACATTTTTGCACCTTTCTCTGCTTTTTTCTTGTAGTTGATTTCTAGTTTAATAGCATTGTGATCAGAAAAGATGCTTGATATTATTTCAACTCTCTTGTATTTATTGATGTTTGCTTTGGTTCCCAAAATATGGTCAATCCTTGAGAATGTTCCATGTGCACTTGAGAAGAATGTGTAACCTGCTGTTTTTGGATGAAGTGTTCTATATATATCTATTAAGTCCATCTGGTCTAATTTTTCATTTAATTCTATTATTTCCTTGTTGATTTTCTGTCTGGATGTTCTGTCCATTGGTGTTAATGGTGTGTTGAGGTCCCCTGCTATTATTGTATTGTTGTTGATGTCTTCTTTTAGTTCTATTAAGAGTTGCTTTACAAATTTTGGTGCTCCTGTGTTGGGTGCGTATATATTTATAAGTGTTATGTCTTCTTGGTGGAGAGTCCCTTTTATCATTATATACTGTCCCTCTTTATCTTTCTTTATCTGTTTTGCTTTGAAATCTACTTTGTCTGATATTAGTATAGCGACACCTGCTTTCTTTTGTTCATTATTAGCTTGGAGTATTGTTCTCCATCCCTTCACTCTGAGTCTGTGTTTGTCTTTGGGGCTGAGGTGTGTTTCCTGGAGGCAGCATATTGTTGGATCTTGTTCTTTGATCCATCCTGCCACTCTGTGTCTTTTGATTGGGGAGTTCAATCCATTTACATTTAGAGTGATTATTGAGATGTGGGGGCCTACCACTACCATTTTGTGTCTTGTTTTCCGGTTTTCTTCAGTTTCCTTTGTTTCTCGTCCCATGGTTTAATCTGTTCTGATGTAGAGCTGCTACTCTCTGTTGTTGTCCTTCTACTTATCTCCCCTGCTCTTGGTTTTGTAGCCCCTTTCCTTTTTGGGGTTTTTCAGGAATGAGGGTTTTCCTGAGGATGTCCTGAAGAGGAGGTTTTGTGGCAATGAACTCCCTTAATTTTTGTTTATCTGGGAAAGTTTTTATTTCTCCATCGTATTTGAAGGATATTTTCGCTGGGTAGAGAATTCTCGGCTGTAGATTTTTGTCCTTCAGGTTTTTGAATATATCATTCCACTCTCTTCTAGCCTGTAAAGTTTCTGCTGAGAAATCTGCTGATAGCCTGATGGGGGTTACTTTGTAGGTTAGTTTCTTTTGCCTGGCTGTCCTTAGTATTTTCTCCTTGTTGTTGACTTTTGCTAGCTTCACTACTATATGCCGTGGAGTTGGTCTTCTTGCATTGATAAAGTTTGGAGATCTATTGGCTTCTGTCACCTGAAGATCCATCTCTCTCACCAAATTTGGGAAGTTCTCAGCCATTATTTCTTTGAATAGGCTTTCTGCCCCTTTCTCCTTCTCTTCTCCCTCTGGTATACCTATAATCCTTACATTGCATCTCCTAATTGTGTCTGATAATTCTCGGAGAGTTTCTTCATTTCTTTTTAGTCTTGCTTCTCTCTCCTCCTCTGCCTGCAGCAATTCTATATTGGCATCTTCTAAATTGCTAATTCTTTCCTCCATATTATCGGCCCTACTGTTCAGAGCATCTAGATTTTTCTTAATCTCCTCTATTGTGTTCTTCATTTCCAATATTTCTGTTTGGTTCTTCTTTATCGTATCAAACTCTTTTGTGACATAGCTCCTGAACTCGTTGAGTTGTCGGTCAGAATTCTCTCTTAACTCATTGAGAATCTTAATGATGGCTGTTTTGAAGTCATCATCATTTAGGTTATATATCTCATTTTCTTTGGGATTGTTTTCTGTGTATTTGTTACTTTCTTTCTGTTCCGGAGATTTAATGTATTTTTTCATATTGCTTGATGTTGTTGATTTGTGCCTCCGCATGGAGATAGAGTTTAGTTGCTCCTTTCACTTGTTTCAGCTGCTGCGGTGGGGGAGCAGCTGTTTATACTGCACCAACCAGGAACCCTGTCCGCAGTTGCTAACTGGGCCTGGGCCCCTCCTCATAGCCACAGTGGCCCTTTGGATTCCCTCCTCTGCCGTGGGGGCCGTCACAGGGGGGCTTCAGGCTGCTGGTGCCTACTGTTGCAGCCCACCTAGATGTGCTCTCTCCTTAGAGTCTGCAACGGTGTTATGGGCTTTTCCAGCGGCCAGGGGTGGGATCACTTATATTTGTCGCTCTGTTGCTGTCGGCACCCACAAAATCTCCCTTGTCCTCTATGGGTCGCAGGAGAGCTATTGGCATCTTCTACAGTCTGTGGTTAGTTCACCTAGCTATGCTGCTTTTGCCCTGGGGTCTTCCAGCCTTGTGGCTGGCGGCTGGGTTCCTTCTACTGGTGCTGTGCAGAGGCTTTCCCTAAGGCTGCTGTGAGCCTGTAGGGTTTCCCCCTAGGCTACGAAGCTGGGACTCTGGAACTCACCCCAGCCCCAGTCCTCTCCGAGATCTCCGGCTATCCCTAGTCCCACGGGGTGGGCAATGGCAGCTGGGGGTCGCCCCGCCCTCTGGGATTCTCTCCGGGCCTCTCCCGGAGCCGTGAATGCTGGGTGTGGCCCCTCTGCTAATGGGAGACAGAGAGTCTTGTCTGCTGCCCGGGTGGAACTCCGGCGCTTCCCCTCCAGGTCGCAGAGCCTGCCTTTGAAACTTCTCCCAGCCCCGGTCCTCTCCGAGATCTCCGGCAATCCCTAGTCCCACGGGGCGGGCAACGACAGCTGGGGGTCACCCCACCCTCTGGGATTCTCCCCGGGCCTCTCCCGGAGCCGTGAATGCTGGGCGTTGCCCCTCTGCTAATGGCAGACAGTTTTGTCTCCTGCCTGGGCGGAACGCCAAGGCTTCCCCTCTGGGTCGCAGAGCTGGCCTTTGAAAGATCCCCCAGCCCCGGTCCTCTCCGAGATCTCCGGCAATCCCTACTCCCACAGGGCGGGCAACGGCAGCTGGGAGACCTCCGTACCCTCAGCGACTCTCTCTGGGACCCTCTGGGCGCTGCGAACACCAGGCGGGGTCTCCCCGCCAATGGTGGGGAGAGACTCTCCTCACGGGCTCAGGTGTGCAACTCCAAAGATTCCCTCTGCGTTTAGGAGTAATTGCGGGGGGTTTAGGTAGGGTTCTGGTCACCTGTTTCCACCGTCGCTCCTCTGTTGTGTGCTCGCTCCTGCCCTAGATGTGTGTAGATCCTCTGGGGGCGTCCGTGGGAAGAAAGCCGCTTGCGGGTACTAGGCTGCTCGGTCGGGGTCGGAGAGTTTTCACCTATTTCCACATCCTCCTGGAGGAAAGTCCGTCCGCCTTCTGATGTTTAGTCGCATGGGTATCTCAGACGTCCTGAGATGCTGTCTGGATATCCTTTGTCAAGCGATAAGTGTCCAAATAATTGTAGACTCGAAGGGGGAGAGACAAAGAGGACTACTCACGGTGCCATCTTGGATCTTCCTCCAGCATGAGACCATTTTTTTAAAAATGTTTTCTAAACAAGAAAACTCAGTATTATGTTCCTAGGAGTCATCTAGGTTTAACGTGTAGCTAAATGTCATTCATCGTTACTGTTCTAAAATATACTATGCTGAGAATATGCCATATTTATTTACCCATTTTGCCCATCAATGGATAGTTGTGTCCTTTTCACTTCTTTTCTATCACAAATAATGCTGCTGTGAATATTTGAGTACATGTTTCTTGGTTCAAGAAGTATACACCTAGGTATATCTTCTAGTGTGCAGGGCACACACCTAGCAGCAGTGATCCTGGACCATAGAGTGAAAGAATGTAGAACTCTATGAGATGCTGCCAAACTGCTTTCCACAAGGACTTTTCCAATTTAGATGCCTACCAAGAATATCCAAGAGTCTATATTGATGTGAATCTTCTCTTACACTTAGTTTTTCAGACACATCGCCAATCTAGTGGGTATAAATGGCATCTCATTATGCTCTTAGTTGGGATTTTTCTAATTACTAATGAAGTTGACCATCTTTCCATACAT
>NC_060284.1:14400928-14589617 GCF_021613505.1 Equus quagga | reverse complement strand
AGGCAGGGAGGCTGGCCGAGGCAGGGAGGCTGGCCGAGGCAGGGAGGCTGGCCGAGGCAGGGAGGCTGGCCGAGGCAGGGGGATGCTGTGTCTGTGTAGGATAACAGTGGTCGGCGGAGGTTTTAGGGTTCTTTGCCGCTTTTCTTCTCGAGTAGGGGAAGTCGGATGAGAAATATTAGGGGGAAAAGACTTGCTGCTCTTTCTCTGTTATACACGTTCTCCAGTCCGTTAATGAAGCACTTTTTAAGTTCCGAAATACTGATTTCTCTGCACCGCCATGTTGGTTCGAGACGAAACTCGCGAGATGCTAGAGGGTTTGTATCGCGAGAGCGCTCGATTCTCGCGGGACCTTGTTGGCAGAGCGGTTGTCCTGGATGGCGGAGCCTTGGGTTCCGGGGGCCTGGGACCCGCAACTCTTTCTACCAGGCAAGTTGTTAGGGAGGGGCCGGGGGCGAGTGCCTCTTGGTGCCGGGAGACGTGCTGTGTCAGCTTCGTCTAGTCTTGAAGGGATACGTTGACCCCATTGAGGCGGCACGGTCCTCCTCCCCACCCCCCTGCGGGCGCTCGGCCACCTGCAGAAGCCTCCGTCAGGGCTCCCGCTCCCCCGCGCGGGGATAGTTCCACCCCGGCCCGCTCGCTGGGAGTCCCGAGCCGGCTGGCGCGCACGCGACCGTCCCGCTGGATGCCGTTCCTCTCACTAACAAACGTTCTTGTCAGTTTTCCCCCTTGTTGCCATTTTCTAAAGAATTCCAGACCTGTTAACTGTTCTGTCGCTGTGTCGGCAGCGGTACCTTTCTCCGCTGGCGGTTCTCAGACGCTCCAAGCAGGGCGCCCTCCGCTTCTCCTCGGGGCATCGTGTGCTCCCGTTTATTTGGTCATTGATAACTTCCTCATCACTCTAACGTACTTTGTATTTACAGTAACTTTTGGCAGTATTTGGAGGGATCGCTTCTATCTGTGACAGTACGTGATGTCAGGATAAAATCGTGCTTTTAATCTTTTTGTACTACTCATACTTTTTCTACTAACTCATACTTATCGATAAAATTTTGATTACTCCTGTGTTAGGAGGTTGCCATCTTTGATGTTCAGGGATGGTTGTTTTAGGTTACATATTTAAGGTAAGAGTGGAATGTTTTAAGTCAAATTTTTAATTAAAAGCAAACTTCTCTTCATCAACTTTGGTATCAAAGTTTGAGTTCAGTTTTTCCTGAAATGAGTTTGACATGAAATTAGTTTTTCTCCAGATCTCCAATATCTTATCCAAAATTAGCTTACAGTATACTTTTTTCATATTCTTGAGCAGTCCTTGGATTTATTTAGTCTTCGTAGTGGGGCGTTAATTACAAAACTAATCAGATAAGTAGGTAATCCATTCATAATTTGTTTTCTTTTTTAAACTACCAAAGTGTTGTTTGCCTCTACAGTTAATACAGAAAAGCGTAAAGAGTGAAATGCTCCCTCTTACACTCTGTCTACCCAGTTGCCTTCCTCGGTCTTACATCTCTTTACCCACTCTTAGCGGTAGCTGTGTTTTTCTCCAGGTATTTTCCATGGTTTTTTTTTTTAAATGAAGAAGAGGAAGTGGAGGGGTGTTGTTTTTAGACTGTCACATTAGCAATCAGTAAAATTTTTTCTACTCAGTTAAATTTTTATTTAGTGATATATGCCTATGGTGTTGACTCATATGTATGCTGCTTTCTGTTTGTACAGACTTTTTGGTAGTATAGTTTTGTGAGTAGTAGCAGCATTTGCGCTAGAGATTTAGTATGCTGGTAGCTTTGCACAAAAATAAAGTCCATGTAAAATAGGATTTAAAGAAATGTTTTGACACTTGTTTTAGTTTTATGTTCAATATTTGTGTTATATATTTACCCTTATATTCATATGTTTATATTTTGTAATAGTTATGTATTCTAAACTGTAACCCAAGTATGTGTATAGGAGTTTTCCAGAAGCTTTTTTTTTTTGTTTTGGTGAGGAAGATTGGCCCTGAGCTAACATCTGTTGCCAGTCTTCCTCTTTTTGCTTGAGGAAGGTTGTCACTGAACTAACCTCGGTACCAATCTTCCTCTATTTTATGTGGGATGCTGCCGCAGCGTGGCTTGATGAGCAGTGTATAGGTCCGTGCCCAGGATCTGAACCTGTGAACCCCGGGCCCCCAAAGTGGAGCACACAAACTTAACTGCTATGCCACCAGGCCAGCCCCTTTCCAGAAGTTTTGAAAGTTAACGGCTCAATTAAAGTAATAGTTCTGACCATGCAATTCAGTGAGTTTAACTGGAGAGTGGCAGATACATTAATTAATGCAAGCAGATGTACATGTTGTACTCAAAAATTGCTAAGCAGCATTTTGTGATCGTTTCTTGTGTTTTTTCCCCACACACCTACCAGCAATATTATCAGACCTATCACATAAAAAAAATAATGTCCACTCTTCTTGGGCATTGTGGTTTTCTACTGTAATAGTTCAACTAGGAATGTTGGGGAACAAAAGTGAGTGTCGAGAGGTGCGATATGAGAAAGAGGAAAAAGGAGACATGGGGGTGTAATAGGTTAATGTTGAAATGGAGTTGGAGAAAGTGTGTAGAAAAGAGAAGATGGCTGAAGGTTGACGGAGCTGTGGTCCAAGAATAGGCAGGCACCTGATGGTTGACCAGAATCGAGAATCAGTATTGGAGGCATTTTTTTCCTCTTAAATAAATTTTTTAGACAATTTTCAGTCCAACCCCAAATTTCTTGATAGATAGCACCTGTCATAAAAAGTTGGCTACTGAAGTTGATATTTAATTGAAACTTTGTGAATTCTTAGGTAAAGCTCTCTTAAGTAACATTTGTTGTTTACATTTTATTATTTTTAGAAGTAGGAAATTGTGAAAATGACAATGGATTCAAAGGTAACAGTTCTATAATGGTCTGTGCAAAGGTATCTACACAGTTTTGCTTGGTAATTGGGCTTTTGGTAGTTCACGTTCACATCTGATCCTTGCAGCAATACATGTTTCTTATTCTTACAATTTTTGTTTTTTTCCTGAGGAAGATTTTCCCTGAGCTAACATCTGTACCAGTCTTCCTCTTTTGTGTTATGTGGGTCGCTGCCACAGCATGGCCGCTGCTGAGGAACCTGGGAACCTACCCCAGGCTGCTGAAGTGGAGCACACTGAACCTAACCAGTAGGCCATGGGGCTGGCCCACAAGTTTGTTATATAAACCGTTTTTGGTAGCAGATCATGGGAATCGCCAGTCTTTTACAGACACTGAATTGCCTGAGGTACTGGGTAGAAATTTACTCAGAAAATCTAATGAAATGTATCTTACATGATTTGAGCTTGCGTGAGTAAAATGTAAATAACCAAGAAGTTATTTTCCTTCTTCTTATTTATTACTGTCATAGAAGTGATCTATGAGAGCTAATGAGCTTCAGTGATAAGAGGAATTTGATAACAGTGGTATGATAATATAATATGATTTGTTCTCACTTGGGTTTTTTCATTAAGATCTGATACAATGCTGATGTCCATAGACCTGTAACTTTGTAAACGGTACAGTGTAATACCTATGTTACATATTAATTATATCAGGAATATGTTTTATTTTTTACATCTTCTTGAACCAATGTCCAAGAGAGATTACAGTAAGTTACATGACCAGAAATATCAGTGAAGGTATGTTACAGGTGCTTTCAAAAAAATCTGTCTAGTTTCACATGAAAATTCAGTCTGGATTTAACTACAAGGAATATTTGCTGGGAGACATTTTGATTTTTAAAGTAATATTGAATATGGATGTGATATACACTTTGGTGCAAGTTTCTGTAGTTAATACTCTGATAACCACTGTAATTATACTTTAAAAAACAATATCAGTAAATATTTCCCAAAGTCCTGAGTCTTCTAAAACCATGGAATTATGGACTTTGGTATTTTATTTGAACTTGTCCTTCTTGCCTCTTTTTGTTTTTTTCTTTTCAGCTGTTCTTTCTCATACATTTAGGTAATTTTTGTCTTGTCAGAAACAAGTGAGTTGAGTAACTTTCCCTGAGGAGACTTTCAAACTATTTGGTTATTATTATTTTGGGGGAACTCCAGTATATTAATGTTACAGTCAGTAATTCATCGAACGTTTTTTGAGTGCTAACGATCTCAGCCATTTCAAACAGCAGAGATCTTGAGCCTTCCAAATAACTAACCAAGTATAATAAGCCTGTAGTCTTTTTTTTTTTTTTTCCCTTTTTCTTCCAAAGCCCCCTGGTACACAGTTGTACATTTTCAGTTGTGGGTCCTTCTAGTTGTGGCATGTGGGACGCTGCCTCAGCATGGCTTGACTAGCAGTACCATGTCTGCGCCTGGGATCCGAACCGGTGAAACCCTGGGCCACCGCAGCAGAGCGTGCGAACTTAACCACTCGGCAATGCGTCTGGCCCTAAGCCTATGGTCTTTATTCAGAAACTATTAATTGGAGTATAAACTTTAGGTTTTGCAGCACCAGTAGAGTTGGTTATCTGATTTTTTTAGCTACAGATTATAATCCTCAGGGTTGGCCATTGGAGTTAGGCACACTGACAGCTGAGGTGTCATCTTATTTCAAGCGAAAAGGAAGAAGAGCTGTTTAAAAGTAGATGGAACTACGGAAGAATAGTGTTTTAAGGGCGTTACATAGAGACATACAGTCCTATAATCATTAACTTCTGAGGGAATCATAATATTTGTAGAGCAGTATATTACATGGTGTGTCACAATGATGACCTTCATAAGTGAACTTTTAGTCTACGTACTGTATTTAAGGAAGTAAGAAATTGACATCTTTTTAAAAGATTGTTACAAGGGTAACTTTTCAAATCTTTCTTAATTAATGTGTTTCAGTTTTTTAGAAAATTTGCTTATAGAACTCATCCGATGATACCAAATAAAAATAGTGCTCTGTGTATGGAATTTCCTTTGTTCTATTTTACTGCTTTTATCTGTTTACTTATTTCCTTATTTAATATTTCAAGAGATTGCCTCCCAAATAAGGCTCTAGTACATTTAATATTTGATATTTGTAATAAATAACCAGTTGTCTAAAGACTAGCGCCTTTCTTGATGGAATTTTCAAATCCGAGAATTAGAATTGGTAAATGATCTTGTCTGTATGATTCAGTTCTGTAGTTTTGAACCTGATATTGAGGCTCCACACTTAGCACAGCTGAGTGTCCTGAGGTGAGAAATGTTTCGTTTTGTAGTGGATTTTTTTGCTTGCCTTCTCAGTCTCTTCTAATATATTTCTTTAAACTTATGCTCCGTTCAGTAGTAGAGCAATGGTAGATAGTATTTGACTCCGATATAAGGTGTATGTATGTGTGTGTGTTTTAAGTCTTGGGAGTTAATGTAATCATATTAACATTTTGGTATATTTCATGCATTATTTTAAAATATATCTTTTACGTATTTGCAAATAAAACATACATTTAATTTCGTGTCCTGCTTTCTAACCTAATGTTAGGTAACATTTTCCCAGTCTCACAGTGAGTCTTCATAACCATCGTTAGAAACGGTAGTATGATGTTCTGTGTGTAGAAGTCTCATTCCCCTTTTCTAATTTTTTGCATATATAAAAACAGTGTGAAAAGCATACATAACGGTGTTTCCTATATGTAGTATATTGCGGGATAGTGTATTGCCATCTTGTAGTATATTGCCGGAAGTGATTTTTAGATAAATTTTAAAGGCTTTTAAAACATTGTTGCAATATTTATCAAACGGATCAGTTTATATTCACCTTGGACTAGCTGTTGCTTATATACCTCAGTATTAAATATCATTTATAAAAACTTGATAGGGTGTAAGTCATACTCCTTTTTTCTTAGATTATTTCTGAGGTGAAACATTACTTTATGCTTAATAGATGTATTTCTTTTGTGAGTTTTTAAGATAAACAGAATTTTAAAATTAATGTAATCAAATCTTTTGACCTAATTTTGTTCTACTCCTGACCTTATGAAATTCTTCCTCCAGAAATGTAATAAACAAATAATACTTATTTAATACTCTTTCTTCTAGTTTTTCTAAGTTAGATTTAAATAAATTTAACTTTTTATCTTATCTGGATTGGTGTGAAATGAGACTGTAAAGATTTTCCTCTAAATTGGTAATTGTCTAAACTCTACTTATTAAATAATTATTTTCCCATTGTTTTCTTATATTTCATTTCTACATTTTAAATTGTTTATTTTTATCCAAAACTTAAAAAAAATTAGTATTGTTTTTTAGATGATTCTTCTGACATGTTTAATATCTTTTGTCTTGGTCTCTATTTTGGTGTTTGCTTTCTTATTGATTTTTAAGAGCACTTTATAAATTGAAGTTAATAAAGCTTATTTGTACAAAACAATGTTTTGTAATTTCTTTTCTTGTCAGCCAAAATTTGAAAAATTCTTTTCCCATACCCCAGAATTTAGTAGGATTAAATGAAGCAATTTTTCCTTTCTTGGACAAAATATGAAATTACTTAAGAGTACAGTCCTAATGGCTTATAAAGAAAAAAACTACTTTGGTAGATTTTGTGGAATTAGAGAAATAAACTTCTAAGATCAACAATTTAGGATGTGTGCTTAGTGTGTTTCCTTTGTTAAATAGTAATATAAACCTTGACATCATACACCTCTAACATATTAATGAAAAAGCTAATTGGCACTTCTGGACTCAAATTACAGGATCACAGTACAGTTACTTCTTCAGCTGTTACTAATGGCACGGCTGTGTGGTGCATTTACTGAAATTTAATAATGAATAAGAAATTCCAGGTGAGCATTAGTGAGGGCATCCGTACCAGGAAGAGCATTTTTAATATTGAAGGTTCTTATTCTTTATGAAGGTGTGGTTTTTTCCCTTATGAAGTAATTATTCATGATCTTAAAATAATTTTTAGAAAGTGAGATATTTAAATTTTAACATTTTAAAACTATGGTGGGTCCAAAGCTATTATTTTATTAAATAAAGACTAACATTTTTTGCTGTTTACAGATTGGAGTGATTTTTACATTACTACTAGGAAGTGAAAAACAGATTAACTTTGTGAATGTGAAACCATAATAAATATTTGAAAACACATGCGTCCTGTGCTTGGGGATCACATAAAAAGAATTGCAGGTGAAGAACTTGAAGTCATTAGATTTCCTTCTAACTATGGATTGGGATGAGACTTAAAGGGATTGGAACATAATTTATACCTTCTGTTTCTCCTGGAAGCCTGCTACCCCATAAGGAAAGAGTTGATTTTGCGAAATGTCACTGATGTGGTCCAGGCAATAGCAGTAGCTGATTGTATTGTGGCACTTATTTACCCTCCTTACTAGTAATTTTTTTTTAATTGGTCAGAAGTTTAAGGAAAACAGCTCCTGCAGTTTTTGTATGTACACTTCTCCATTAGAAAGCAGATTTATGTGTTTCATAAATAAAGTGAGATAATGCTTTGTTTGGCTTGGTTGTATTATACAGGGAAGTATCAGGATCCTGAAAAAGGTGTGTGTGTGTGTGTGTGTGTGTGTGTTTGTGAGATTTATCTAGTGATAGCTCTTGAGGAGCTTTGTAATACTTAACTATGTTAACTCTCTACTCCCCATCCCAAACCTGTAATTCTTAATTCTCTCTACTAAATAGAAATTTTCAGTGTTGTTTTGCAGTAGTACGTTTCATTTCCTTAGGGAGAAATTTCCTTTTTTTCCCTTCCTGCTTTTTAAAAATGTGAATATGAGTAAAGTATAATACACACAGAAAGTTCTCATAAGTGTACAGTTCAGTGAATTTTAGCAATGTGAACACACCTGTGTAATCATTACTAAGAAGCAGAACATTATCAAAACCCCAGAAACTGTCTTGTGCTGTATTCTGGTCATTAACCCCTCTCGCCATGGGAAACCACTATTTTGATGTCTATTATCACAGAAGAATTTTGTGTGCTTTTGAACTTTGATTTCCTTTGTAAATATTATTACATCTTTATCCTGTTTTGATATGAGTTCCTTGAGAAATCCTAGAACTCAATCTGATTTATACCTGGAGATCTCAGCGCTTGACTTAGACATTTTTCTCATGGCATTCATAATTTTCAAGAACTCTTAGAAAGGGACAAACATCAAAGAAAAGCCTTGTTTTCAGATTGTGGTGTGGACCCTGTTTGTTTTAATGTTATTTGGGCAAACATGATACTTTTAATTTATGTCATTAATGGCCTACAACAGTACCTCAGCTTTTTTTTTCAGTTAAAAATTTTGTTTTGAAAACTTTGGTACAGCATTCCTGACCAGCTAATAGCTTTTTGGGCTTCTATGCTATGACTTGGCAGCTTCCTTTTCATTCTTGGAATTCTTTTCAAGCAGTGATTCCTATTCCAACTTTTATGAGACACCTTGTGGCATCCTCTGTCACTTCAGAGAATGTTGTGAGTGCCCCTCCCCCCAAGAAAAAAGCCCCAATTTAAGTTTAAATATTTTAAAATGTTTATTTTGTGTTTATGAACAGTATAACATTACAGTGTGCAGATTATAAAATCGAATTATAGACTACTAAAAATTGAGAGTCAGCTGAGAGCCGTACCTAGTTAGTATCCTTTTTCAGGCTGACTTCAAGTGTAAGTGCAACTTTCTTATCAGAAATTCTTTTTTCTTTTCTACCCCTCCCATTTCACTTTCTTAATTTTAAAGAAAGGCATAGTGAAAGATTTATTACTGTGTTCCTATGCTTAATTCTTATTTCACAGAAGTCCCATGGTTAGTTTGAAAGATACACTTAATTTCCTTTGTAAACAAATTTTGGTTACTGTCAGTAATGTTAGGGCCAGAATATTATAAATGGCCTGTAACTGTTGAAATTGGATGTTTTGTTCAAGAATAATTTAAGAGTAATACATACCTACATTTCAGACTCTAGTGATCTTTTATTTGCTGAGCTTTTGTGGAAATTAAATGTTATGCAAACTTTTAGCCTAATTTCTAAAAAAAGATTTCTTTTTGCCTGGAGATGTTAAATTTCTGACTTTGGGGGAACATCATGTTATAGGAGAATGTTATCTCATGAAGAATGGAGGAGAGAGTAATTAACATTTGTAACGGTTAGGGAGTTACCACTGAGTTTGCATAAATGCTCTTCTTACTTGGTGAGTGAGTCAGGACATTTTCCATTTGACCTAAGCCACGTATATAGATAAGTAGATACTTTTCTTTCTATAGGTAGCAAAATGTCACCAAGGAAATTCTGATTCATTTTTAACTGAAAGACAGTAGTTCTCAAAATTCAGTATGCATCATATTCGCCTTGAAGGTTTTTTTTTTTTTTTTTTAAAATAATGGATGGCTGGGCACCACCCCTAGAGTTTCAGATTTACTAGGTCAGGGGACCAAACTTTGAGAACCAATACCAGGATATAGTCAGGGCACCTACATTTAAAAACAAACAAAAACTCCACAAGTGATTCTGAGGTACATCCCAGCTGAGAACCTTTGAGCAGTACTTCTCAAAATATGGTCCTGGGAATAGCATAGCGTCACTTGGGAACTTGTTATACATGCATGTTCTCTCAAACTCTAGGGTGGAACCCAGAAATCTGTTTTATTTTGTTTTTTTAAGTGAGGAAGATTGGCCCTGAGCTAACGTCAGTTGCCAATCTTCCTCTTTTTTGCTTGAGGAGGATTGTTGCTGAGCTAACATCTGTGCCAGTCTTCCTCTGTTTCATGTGGGATGCTGCTGCAGCATGGCCTGACAAGCAGTGCTAGGTCTGCGCCCAGGATCTGAACCTGTGAACCCCGGGCTACCAAAGCGAAGTGTGCAAACAACCACTATGCAACCCTGCCGGCCCCCAGAAATCTGTATTTTAAACCAGCCCTCCAAGTGATTCTGATATGTGCTAAAGTTTGAAAACCATCCTTGTAACTCAGAAGCGTCCTTCCTTAGCACCTGTCTGGGAACTTGTTAGCAATGCAAATTTCAGGCCCCACCTAGACCTTTGGAACAACAGAATCTCTTTTTAACTAAATTTCCAGGCAGTTTGAATGTATATTGAAGATGGTGAAGGACTGCTCTAGATGATTTTTAAAACTATTATTAAAGTAGTACTAATAAATTAAAGTTTACTGAACATTTACTGTGTGCTAGATACATATAAATACTGTATTATCATGAAGTCCTCATGACAACCTCAAAAATTCTGCAAATGAGCAAGTTAAAGCAGAGTGGTTAAGTATCTTGCTCAGTGTTACACAGGTGTTAATACAAGGTTTGAGACATGAACCCAAGCATTCAAACTCTGCTTTTGGAGTTTGAGGTGCTATCATCAGGACTATTTATGTGTATATATATGTGTCCTCCCTTGTTCTAGCACCATAGTATATATTCTAATGAATTTTTTGTGTCACATTTTACAATGATATTTGAATTTTCTTCCAGGTCTTAGATTCAAGGACTATTTTTGCTAAAATAATTGTTTTAGACACAAAAACAGAACTGGAAGCTGTGATTTGAATAGTTCGTTCTTTAAAAATAGAAATCCCTTAAGTTTATTCATCAAGGTTTTATTCAGACTCTTTGTTCCCTTATACATTTTGTTTTTTGCATACAGTTTTAGTAAGGCTGCCCTTACTGGTTAGTGTTTCATTTAAAATTTTGCACAGTGGTAAGTGTCGTGTTCAAAGACTGTATTAAAGAGACCGCAATGTAGTTCAGTACCTAGAGGCCCTGATATGCTAAAATTACACTTAGGGGTTCAATTCAGGTAGGACATGCAGAATAATAGATCTAAATGCTTGTGTTAATTTCAAGGAAGTACTATAAGGAAGGAGTATTCTGGTCACCTTATTAATTACAGGTTTTCCGGGAAGGATTTCTGGGTCACATTCTTTTTAAGTGCACAATTCACTGATTTTTAGTAAATTTACAGTGTTGTGCATTCATCCCCACAGTTCAGTTTTAGAATGTTTCCCTCAGTCCAAAATGATTTCTTTTGCCTTTTTAAAGTCATTCTCACCTTCAGCCTTTCATAGGTTTTTAAAAACTCAGCTGGTGCATTTTAGAATCCTTTAATATAGTACCTTACTACAGCTTAGTTGTAAGGTTATAAACTGTAATCCATAAGCCTTTTTTTACCTTTAAGAAACTGAGGGCCGGCCCTGTGGCCAAGTGGTTAAGTTCACAAGCTCCGATTCAGCGGCCCGGGGTTTGCATGTTTGGATCCTGGGCACGGACCTACACACCACTCATCAAGTCATGCTTTGGCGCGTCCCACATAGAAGAACTAGAAGGATTTACGGATTAGGATATAAAACTCTGTACTGAGGCTTTGGGGAGGAAAAAAAAAGGAGGAAGATTGGTAATAGATGTTAGCTTAGGAGGAATCTTCCTCACCAAAAAGCATAAAAAAGTAAAAGAAACTGAAAAAAATTGGTATTCTAGCTCTTTGTGTTCACGAGATCAACTCACCTGATCTGTAGGATTTAAAGTGATGTGAATGGTAGTGTTTAGGCCTAGGAAACGTCCTTTCATTCACTTAATTGGTTATTTAAAATCTACTGTATGCATGGACTTATACGTGAATGTTCATAGCAGCATTGTTTGTAACAGCCCCAAACTGGAACTAATCTGAGTGTCCATCAACAGATGAGGGAATAAACAGAATTTGATCTTTTAATCCAATGGGACACTACCCAGAAATAAAAAGAAACGAAGTTAAAAAAAAAAATCTAGTGTATGAAGAGGAAATCAGGAGAAGAGAGACAGAAGATAATTAAGAGGAGCTATGGTTCCATGATGATGTTGGCAACTATAGAGTTCTCATTGTCTGTTTGGTGGTTGCTTGGTTTCTGGAAAACTACTGTAAGTATTTGTGTCATCTTGATCTGAATACTTCACAAGAATGACAGTTTAAGCTTTTTCTCCACATAATTTTGAGAATTTTGAGGATGAATAACATCGTATGCTGAATAAGGTAGTTCAGCTACTTGGCTTTTTGTGTCTCTAACCCTGGGTTTTGTGGTTGTGGGTAAGGCTCTTTTAACACAAAAATATCTGAAGAATATGCTTGGCATAATGTATTATAGTTTTTGGTTTTAATTACTGGATTAATTAAACATTGCACTAATAATAAAGATTATCAGAGCTTTTGACAAATTCTTTGCTAGCAGTTTAATCTCCTAAAAGTTGAAGAGAATTGCTGGTGTGAAATTTATTTTGACCATTGAGGGACATACGGAATTAACCAGTTTTGAACATCTCTTTTGGGCAAGTGGCCCCATTTTATAGTCACTTCTTTGTGGTGTAGTAAAAAGGACGTGGGCTTGGAATGGGAGACCTGGATTTCAATCCTGGCTCTAGCACTTAGGAGCTCTGTAACTTTAAGCAAGTTACTTATCTCTAAGCCTTTGTTTTCCTGATTATAAAGGATATGGTACCTTCTCCTTATATGTAGAATGTATAAGGTCCTTGATATAAAATAGGTGTTCAATAAATGATACTTGTTTTTATAGATGTCGAGAAATGGAAGGTGAGAGGAGTGACGTTATCTGTCTGACTAGAAAGCCCGTGCTTTTCCAAACACTGTTCTTTGTCTCCCAGCTAGAAATGGAAGTCATGGGAATCAAAAAGTAGTGACTGTATAACCATGAAGTTTATATTAGGGGGGAATTCACAGAAAAGCAGGTTTCAGAAAGTTCAGAAAAAAATTTGGTAATGATCACAGATAGTGTAAACAATCACTGTTGATAGGAGGTGCTTAAAAAATGAAACCTGTTATTAAAATTATGAAAAATTTCCGTTGACGGGAGAAAAATGTGAGTCATCTGAAGAAATTCTGACTTCCACACAAGTAATTTCTAATAAATTTTAAAAGAAAATATATCAATTCTCACATAACTGATGGTACATAACTAATGGTTAATACAAAAAACTCATGTCAGTAAGTATGTGGGGAGGATAGAGCTCTGAAAGAGTTAAAGCTTGCAAAAAATGCTTAAGGGCGACAAAAAGGGCTAGTTTTAGCTGAATTCAGAGCAAGATCAGTAAGGAAGAAAGAGGTGCATTTATTGGGGAGATAACATTAAACAGAACTACTCATATCTCTTCTCATATCTAGGAAAATGATTTTCATACTGAAAGGGAGACAATCCTATTTAGAGAGTAAATTTTATTCCATGATATGTGATAAAGAGCATCTAGTTTCATTAAATAAATTTAGATTTCTAGTTCAAATGAGTTACTTAGAGCATTGAAGTGGTGGTGTTTCTTGATGTCCATGGCTGCTTTTGGCTGTAGAGAAGACCATTTACAGTTTTTGGTAAAATAGTATTGAGTAATTAATAAATTAAAAAAACTTGTCTTTAGGGCTGGCCCCGTGGCCGAGTGGTTAAGTTCGCATGCTCGCCTTCGGTGGTCCAAGGGTTTCGCTGGTTTAGATCCTGGGTGTGGACATGGCACCGCTCGTCAGGCCACTTTGAGGCAGCGTCCCACATGCCACAGCTAGAAGGACCTGCAACTAAGATATACAATTATGCACTGGGGGGATTTGGGGAGGGAAAAAACCCCAAAAGACAAAAAACCCACTTGTCTTTAAGTTTGACTTATACATTTTATTCTGTTAGTAAATCTAGCAAGTTTAATATAAACTAAGAATATTTTTATTTTTTTGGGCAGGTGTAGGGGAAGACATTTGGATTAATATATTTTAGTAGTTCTAGTCGAACAGATTAAATCTCCCTTACAATACCCTTCTCAGGCAAATTGGCCTTTGTACTTGTTTTCTTTTCCTGTAAGACTCTTATATATTTGCACAGCTTGCTCCCTCACTTCTCAGGTTCAGATGTCACCTGGTCTAGAGAGGTTTTCCCTGATGAAGCAGTTTCCAAGGGGCATCATTTACAGACTTGCGTGTGAATGGTGCTCACTGGTGTGCCCCTCATTATGCCATCTAAAATAGCACCTCCTTCCTTCACGTTCCCTGGTTATTTTTCTTCATAGTAATTATCATACCTGATATTTATTGTTTGTCTCTTCTCATTAAAATATAAGATTCGTGAAGGTCGAAGTTATGTTTTGTTTACTGACTTAGTTCTCAGAGGCTGGAATGGTACCTAGGTCATGGTGGCTGCTTAGTGATTATTTTTTGAATGATTGAGCTTATACGCTAAAGTACTTGGAACAATGGTGGGCACTAGGAAAAGGCTCTTTGAATGTTAGCTGTTAGTACTACTATTACTACTCCTGCTTACCTTAATTACATTCCTTATATTTATACATTTAATATTACCAGGTTTTATTTTAATTTTTAGCACTTTATATGCCTTACAGAATAATGTAAAATTTCAACAAGCAGGACTTTCCCAAATACTTAAAACTCTTTTAAAGTTAATAAATGAAACATGTAAATATAGTGAGTCACAGATTCTCTTAAACATTTCAATATTCCTTATTAACCAAATCAAATCTCATACCTTTAAGCTTAAAGTCGTAAGTTTGAAGTCAGTTACTATTTTAAATTTAGAATCATAAAAGGCTACAGATGTATAATGTTAAAATTCTCTTAAACATTACAAGAGCTTCAAGAAAAAATACTTTTTTATTTTATTTGAGGAAGATTAGCCTATAGGCTAATAGGCTATTTTTGTCCTTGTATATTTTAATATTTTTATTAATGCTTTGGATAAGTATACAGTTGTGCTTATAAAATTTCCAAACAACTCAGCTGGCAAGGATAGATGACTAAAGCAACTGAAAATTTTGCCTGAAATAGCAGGTAGGAACCTATAGTGTGAGTTGCTTAAAAGTGAGGAATTAAGAAAAGTTATGGAATTCAGTCAAAAAAGTTCTATGAGCAGAATTCTGTTCAGTTCACCAATTTTAAGGCACTGTATTAAAAGAATTAAACATGAATTGCACTGTTCCTTGAAGGAACCTATAATGAAGTAGAGAATATAGACATATCAAACTATATGTTGTAAATTCTGATAGAAGAATTAAGCATTATGGGAGCAAAAAAGAGCTCAGTTAATTCTGATGGATCATTGAATTCGGCTTTAAGGAAGAAGTTTCTAGGAATTGGAGATGAGGGGAAAGTCATTCTTTTTTTTTTTCCCCAATTGGGGGACTGAAAAATCAATTAGGGCTGTGTTTATTAAGACATATGTTTGTGAGCCGATAAGGAATAGAATGGAATGAAAGACTAATTAGGCTCTTACACTTGTTTAAATGGGAGTGATGATGGCCTGCACTGGAACAATAACAATAGGACAGAAAGAGTAGACAGTTTTTTTCAAGACATTTTAGAAGTAGCATAAGTAGGGTTTGTTGATTGTATATTGGTGGGAAAAGGAAAGAGTTAACATGCCTCAAAGCTTTTTAGTTTGGGTGATTATATATTTGTCATTGAGGTTGTTGACTTAAGGAGGAGATAATTTTGGGGGGCTGGGAAGAAAATGACTTTGGGAATATCTAGAGTGAGTGCTCAGAATATGGTAGTCTGAAGTTTGGGGTGGAGATTGATCCTGGGGATATAAAACTGTTTTGTAGGTTAAAATGATCTGAAAGAGAGTTATAATGATTTTACGTACGGAGAGATGATTAGAAAGGGACACGTACATTTTGAGGGGAGCAGAGAGGAGGAGTCACAGTGCATGAGAAAATGGTGGGGAAGAGGCTTGGAGAATTTATCTCAGAGGTAGGAAGAACACTAGAAGGAAATGGAGGTCAAAGATGGGAGTTTCAAAGGAAGGAGCGAAGTGATGACTTTGTTAAAGCTTCAGAGGGGTATAAATGATGTGGGGACTGAGAAGAGAAACCTTTGCATTTGGGGGAAGAACTAGCTGGATTTGATAGAGACTTTTAGCAGCTTGGTTTTGCATAATCTCAGAGCTCCAACAGTGTGAGTTGCTTAAAAAAGAAAAAACAAATGAAGTACCAGGCTGCATTAATAGGATTCTGTGCATAATAAGGGGTCTAATATGTATTCCATGTTGGTTAGCACACATTTACAATGTTGGCTTTGCTTCTGAAAGCTGCATTTTAAGAACAGGAAATGAAAAATTGGATGTGTCAAGAGGAGGGTAACCCAGATGATAAAGTGTCTGAGAATCATTGAAGGAGTTGAGAGTACTTACTTATGAAGGGAGGATGGGAGGGGACAACTATTTTCAGGTAATGAAAGGCTATAATGAGTAGTTTTCGTAGAGTGGAACTAGATCCAGGTTAAGTACTGCCAGACTTTTTTCCTTAAGAACTAAGATATTCTCTTAAATAATTACAGTTACAATGATAAAAATCAGGAAATTTAACATTAGTGTAATGTTATCTAGTTCATAGTCATAATCAAATTTTGTCACTTATCCTAATAATTACTTTCATAGCCTTTTAAAATCAAGGATGATGCATTGTATTTAATTATCCTGTCTCTCTAGACGCCTGTAACCAGGAACAGTTCCTCAAGTTTCTTGACCTTGACATTTTTAAGAGTTTAGGCCATTTATTTTGTTGAGTGTACCTCTCAACAAATTTTTTTTTTTGTATTTCTGATGTTTCCTTTTTTTTTTTTTTTTATTTTAAAGATTGGCACCTGAGCTAACCTTTATCCTAACCTCTGACAGAATAGATTAGTTTTCTCTAATTTTGAACTGTATGTAAATGACATCATGTAGTGTTAACTTTTGAAAGATTTTAAACCTAAATATTTTTACTATTGTTGTGAAATTACAGAATCATTAAAGTTTTATCCTTTTTCTTCTAGGGAAAAGATTACTTTTTGTATTTGTATAATTTGTTTAAAATATTAGTCTGTACTGACTTTTCTCTCAGTGTATAGAAATTCCACAGCTCTGTATGATGAAACTGATGCTGATATTTCCATAGAAATGAACAGAAATTACATTAATTTATTTCTTCTGGATAAAGATAAAAAATTTTTTAGTGAAAAATAAAAAAATCAAAAGTGGTTTAGATATAAAGCAGGATTTAATTTGGAATATCCAACTTAAGTATTGTCTATAAGATATTGATAGTGTTATCTTCCGATGAACATACTGATTGGGAGAAGGGGTATTATTGTAGAAAGAAAGATATAAAAGGATAAAGGACTTTAATGGTATGTGTTTGATACTGAAACCAGAAATTAGACTCTGATAAGGCAGGACAGCATAAAACTCTTCTGGTAGGGAAATTTGATGAGACGTGACATCTTTGTTTTCTGATGTCCTGTGTTCCTTGGTAAATAATTTTTAAAACTGAGTTTTCTTACTGTGGGAAATTGGGCCATCTCCTTAAAACAGTGGAATGAAGTGGTATTTGGCAATGGTTCCTGAAGGATATGCTTAGTCTGAAGTTCTGATAATTACTTATTTGGCATTTGGCACTTGTGTATTTCTCTGATAAACATTGCTACCTCAGTGTCAAGTTACTCTATGGTTTTTTAGTTAAGAAAATTTTCCTTAGGTCAATTGAAATATCTTAGAATCAGCATTTATAACCATCCTGTAGCCTTGAGCAGAATATCAAAATGTCTCGTTAGAGTTTTTGGCAAGTGTCCCTTTTAGCCTTTATTGATTTCTGCTATATTTATGATATGGCATCTTCAGGTATGATTTTTTTTAAAGATGTACAGGAATTAAAAAAAAAATATGAGACCCTCCCCACCCCTACACCTTGTGTCATACTTTCTTTGACAGGATGTTTTTTCTTTTTTTAAATTAAAACATCAGATTAAACATTTTTTTAAATTTAAAAACTTGATTAGGTTTATTAGAAAAAAATTAAATAATGAATTGATTAGCCTAAATCTAAAATTATCTTTCATTGTAACATTAAAACACTTAAAGCTGGGGCCGGCCCGGTGGTGCAGCGGTTAAGTTCGAATGTTCTGCTTTGGCGGCCCGGGGCTTGCCGGTTCGGATCTTGGGTGTGGACATGGTAATGCTTGTCAAGCCATGCTGTGGCAGGCGTCCCATATATAAAGTAGAGGAAGATGGGCACGGATGTTGGCTCTGGGCCAGTCTTCCTCAGCAAACAAAGAGGGGAATTGGCGGCACATGTTAGCTCAGGGCTAATCTTCCTCAAAAACAAACAGACAAACAAAAAACACTTAAAGCTATATTGAGTGATAGCAAAGTAGTAAAGCATATTATAAGCCTCCTTTTCTGTATAAAGTATGCTTCATAAGCTTATCTTAATGCACTTTTTTTCAGAGTCACTTTAAATTTAGAATTTACATTCCTAACAGAATGAATGTGGTTAAATTAGGCTTATAAGGTTTTTGTAGAGCCCTTAACAATTTTAAGACTTTAACTATATGACATGTTAAGGGTTGGAGGTGGGGAGCAGGATGCAAAACTGTGTGTGAATTTTGTTTCAAAAAATGTGCATGTAAGTAAGAATGGAAGGGACTACCCCAGGATATTATGTGGTTGTTAAAATGGGTTGAGGTATATTTGTACTTTATATTAAGGATATGTCTAATAATAATTGTTTAGTAATTATTCATTTATTTAACAAATATGTATTGAATATCAAGTTGTAGACTAGGCTCTGAATTATAAAAGCGAAGAAAACAGATAAAGTTCTTCTAGTGGAGTTTATATTCAAGTTGTAGGAGGCCCCAAGCAAATATTCCATTGGACTTTATTAAATTGCTGTTATTTGACCGATTTTTTGACCTATAAAACTGGCAGTTTCATGTGGCTCAACCTAATGTGTATGTCAGACCGTGATAAGTGCTGTGGAAAAAACTGAAAGTAGGGTAAAGGGGATAGAAACTGTGGTTGTGTAGAGGTGGGGAGTGGCGGTCAGGGAAGCCTGATTTGGTGATAAGTGAGCAGAGAACTGAAAGAATTGAGGGAACTAACCAGAAAAGTATTCTACGCAGATGGAACAGTAAACTGAAGTCCTGAGGGCTTGCAGTTTTGTATTGTTCTATGCTTGTAAGAATGCTTTAATATATTTTTGCACTATCGTGTGTTATAAACGCATGATCCTAGCTCAGGCTAACTATATTAACACATTAAATTTTCCTAGGCAGAGGAATAGAATTAAGATATGTTTATCTTCTATGTGTTTTTTACATATGTACATTTTCTGGATAACAGTTCCCAACTTTTTCCTGTAAAAGATCTCATTTATTATTTTCCCTCATAATCTATATTTTCAAAGGTTTTGTTTACTAGACCAATTGTGTTGATGCTTCTGATCAGCATTGAGATTAACATTTCTACATAACGTTCTAGTAAAGAAACATAGGTAGAACTAATGATAACAATGTAAATATGATTGATTCTCATTATTTGCAGGTTTCATATTTACGAACTCACCTACTTGCTAAAATTATTTGTAACCCCTGAATCAATAGCCCTGGAACGTTAATGGTCTTTCACAGGTATTTGCAGAGTGGGGAAAAATTTGAGTTACCCAAGGCACGTATTTCCAACTAAAGTTGAACAATGTCGTGCTCTGCTTTCTTTCAGGTCTCATACTGTAAACAGTGTTCCTTTTGTGATCTATTTAGTGCCAAGTCTTTCGCATTTTTATGTTTTTTGGGATGAGAGTTTGCTATTTAAAATGACCGCAAACAAGTGCTGAAGTGCTGTCTCGTGTTCCTAAGTGCAATAAGGTTTTCATGTATCTTATGGAGAAAATACATGTGTTAGATAAATTTCATTCAAGTATGAGTTATGGTGCTGTTGGTGGTTAGTTCATTGTTAATGAATCAACGATATATATTAAATAAGGTGTCTTTAAACAGAAACACACATAGAACAAGGTTATGTATCGATTGGCTGATAAAAATGTGAACAGGGGCTGGCAGGAACTTAACCCTGCATTTCCGTTAGGAGAAATGGTTCAGTATTGGTTACTTCACTGTTTGTGGCAACTTTATAGAACATAACTACTGAGAATAATGAGAGTCAATGCTATGAAATTTGTTATGACAGTTATAGATTTTTGAAATATTGAAAATAGCCAAGGAACCCTTTAACCTCCTCTATAGATTCCTAGAGGTGGTGGAGCATCCATTTAGTGGATTAGTATGCTGGCGAAATTGTTTTGTCCTCTCACCTATTGTTGTTCTTGATTCTTGTGTTGACCAAAACCATTGAGAATTCTTAGAACAGGTGGAGCATGGCTTTTAGAAAGGATTAAGTAATCATTTATTACCTGTGACTGGCTTTTAAAGAAACTGACATTAAGTAACATCCTTAAAGATAAAAATCACTCAATAAAATTAATGGAAATATAGCCTTTTCTCTACATTTAACTAATTGACAGATTTATAAGCACTCGAAATACAGCATGGCAGAATTTGAATTTAAAATCATTATAAATGTAAGACTTGTTTTTAATATTTTAAAGTAAGCACTTAAGAATCATAATTATTGGGGCCAGCCTGGTTGTGAGGTGGTTAAGTTCACGTGCTCTGCTTTAGCAGCCTGGGATTCGCCAGTTTGGATCCCAGGCACGGACCTATACACCGCTCATCATGCTATGCTGTGGCGGCATCCTACATACGAAATAGAGGAAGATTGGCATAGATGTTAGCTCAGTGACAGTCTTCCTCAAGCAAAAAGAGGGAGATTGGCAACAGATGTTAGCTCAGGACCAGTCTTCCTCACCAAAGAAAAAATGAATCATAATTATTTGTAAGCAGTTTCAAAATGCTGTATATAGTATGGCAGCTATGAAAGATAGCTTTAGAGAAGAAAACTGAAAGTAAGGGAAAACATTTATAAAAATTGAAAGTAGGAGAGGGATCTTTACATCAGACGTTTCACATAGGCCTTACTGAATTACTGATATTTAAGTTGCAAATGTCCATTAAAGATGAATGGTTGTGTGGAGCTGAGATCATGTCCTAATGATGTTAGTGTATCTTGAAATAAATCAGTCTTGCTAGTCCAAAATCATTTCCAAGCTAGTTTGTTCCGGGAATCACCAAACCAGTTTGGACCTCAGAGTGGTATATATGTAGATGCTTTCTCATCTTATTTCTTCTGCGTCATCAGTCAACTGAGGGAATTCTTTTGACTTAAGAAATTGAAAAGTTCAGGTTGTTTATCTGGCTTCAGGCAGAACTAAATCAAATTGTTTAAATGATGTCCTTCTAGGGATCTGTTTCTGTGGCCACTGAGAGTTTCAGCCTTATTCTAGGCCGCTGAGAGTTGCTTGGCTGCCGACAGTTTCAACCTTATTTTTGCTACTCTAGAGAGAATCCTGTCTGTTAGGCTGTCTTAATTGGCCATATAACCTCTCATGGAGGAACTGTGATTGTTGTTCCTTGCATCATATGCCCTGTGTGTGTCTGTGTACATGTGTATATACATATACATGTGTACACATAGATGGGGTCAGCCATGCTTAAATTAATTGTATCACCACACGTAAGTTTCACCTGGTTTTCTAACTTTATGTAAATGAACATAGAGTATGCATTCCTTTGTGTCTGTCTTTGGTTAAACACTAAGGTTGTGAGCTTTATATTGTATGAACTTTTGGCTTTTTTGTGTCTGTCTTCTTTGATTAAACAGGCTTGTGAGCTTTATGTTGTTGTGTGAACTTTTGGCTTTTTAATTTTCATTGCTGGATATTATTTCATTGTATGAATAATTAACAAGTTATATATCTAATGTTGATGGGCATTTAGGTAGTTAGAAAGGTGCTGCTATGAACATTCTTGTACATGTCTCTAGATGAAACACATGCTTGCATTTTTTCATATGTATGCATTTTTATTGGGTATATACCTGGGATTGAAATGGTTGGGTCAGACAGTGTGTATTTATTGCACCGCAGATATTGCCAAGCAGCTTTCCAAAGTGGTTGTTATCAGTTTACACTCCTGCCGGTAGCATATCAGAGTTCTGGTTACTCCACATTCTTGTCAATACTTGGTTTTGTCTTTTTTGAAAATCTTAGTCATTGTGGTTTTGATATCTGTTTTCTTGATGACTAATGAAATAGAATATCACTTCATGTTTATTGACTAATTGGATCTCTTTTTTGTGTGGAAATGGCTGGTCAAGTCTTTGCTCATTTAAAAAATAGGTTGTCCTGTTCTTATTGGTTTATAGGAATTTTTAGAATGTATTTTGGACATGAGTCCATTTTTTGATCAAAATATGCATTGCAAAATATTTTCTCCCACTCTGTGGGTTGCTTTTTCATTCTCTTAATGGTGTCTTTTGCTAGACAGAAGTTCAAAATTGTGATATAATTCAATTGATCCATTTTTTCAAATATTACTTTTTGTGAATTAAGAAAATCTTTTCCTATTCTAAGATCGTAAAGATGTTCTCTTTTTTTTCCTAAAAAGCTTTATTTTTTACCCTTCAATTTATATCCATAGTCTGTCTGAATTATTTTTGTGTATGGCACGTGGTAGTAGTCCCAACACATTTTTTTCTATATGGCTATCCAGGTGACCGAGTATAATTTATTGAAAAAAACCTCATTGTACTGTAGTTTCACCTTTGTCCTAAATCAGGTCCTAAACCATATGCTTTGTCCTAAACCATATTTGCTCATACTCCTTTTGATTAAAGGAAAAGTAGTTGTTCCTTTTAAACCTTTAAGGATATTGTCATAACAAAAGTCAAAGTAAAGGTAGTTCTAGAAGAAAAAGATTTTAAGTTCTTTCTTTTGAGGAAGGTTAGCCCTGAGCTAACATCTGCCACCAGTCCTTCTCTTTTGCTGAGGAAGATTGGCTCGGAGTTAACATCTGTGCTCGTTTTCCTCTATTTTATATGTGGGACCCCTGCCACAGCGTGGCTTAATAAGCAGTGCATGGGTTTGTGCCCGGGATCCGAACCTGTGAACCCAGGCCTGGTGAAGCAGAACGCATGAACTTAACTGCTACGCAACCGGGCCAGCCCTGAAAAAGTTTTAATTTTGATCTTAAAAATCCTGTTTTATCATGCTGTATCAGTATTAACTAATTGGCTTGTTTCTCTTAAGTTTTCTGTTCTAGGAGATAAATAGGAAATAAATACAATGATGGGCACTTTCAGTATGCACTGCCTTGTGTTCAGGCCTCACACCTCTTCATAGATAGATGGATATCTGTCCTCTCTTCTGAACACAGAGAGAATGACTGCAGGAGAGCCTGAATGACTTACAAAGAAGTATAAAACTCTCTTCTCTAGTTTTCTGTTAAATGATATCATTCATTAAACAACAAACATACTACAGGAAACAATAGACCTGTCAAAATATCTTCTGCTTTTGATTAGCACTGAGCTATTACGGATTTCGTGTAAGTAGTATAAAGTTTTTATTGATATTCTCAAGTAAATCTGTATTTTAACTTCTGGAAAACTTGAATGTTGACAGCCATTGGGAGAAGAGTATTAACATAGATCATGTATCATCTGTTTTTCAGACATAACATATCTTATTTTCTTCTGAAAGGAGTTCTTCGTTCACAGTGTTTATAGAATTATCATAACGCAGAGAGCCGCAGACTCATGGACGGAACTCTGGTTTAGGCAGTAAAACCTAGGTTCAAGTTCTGGCTTTATTAGTTGTGTGATCATAGGCATTTCTTTTTTTTTTTCCTCCCTACTTTTTCTCCCCAAGCTCCCCTAGTATGTAGTTGTATATTTTAGTTGTGGGTCCTTCTAGTTGTGGTATGTGGGATGCCATCTCAACATGGCCTGATGAGCGGTGATCCGAACCAGCGAAACCCTGGGCCACCGAAGTGGAGCACGTGAACTTAACCACTCAGCCACGGGGCCGGCCCCCATAGGCGTTTCTTGAGTCTGTTGCCGTATTTAGGAAATGAAGATGATGCCCTAGCTTGTCTACTTTTGAGGTTATTGTGGAGGTATACTGGAGAAGTTCTTTGTTATTGTAAAGCACAGTATCAGTAGAGTGGTTAAGACTGTGTTCTGCCTCTTAATTAGCTGTGTAATGTGTAATGTTGGATAAAATAACTGTTTTAAGCCTTAGTTTTCTCATCTGTAGAATGAGAATAATAATAGTACCTACCTCCATAGGTTTTTGAGAATTTTAAATGAGATAATGCATATAAAGTATAGAGCCTGGCATATTGGACATAATCAATAAATGTTAACAGTCCTTATTTTATATATCTGTTGATTATGCACTGTGTACTGGGGGTACTTTCTATAAATTATTTCATTTAATTCTCAGGACCATTCTCTGTCGTAGGAATGCTTTTTCCCCATTTCACAGATGAGAAACGAGTGTCAGAGGTTAATTGCTCAAGGTCACATAACTAGTAAGTGGTTTAGTTTGGATTGGAACCTAAAACTAAAATTTTTTCCCCCAGTATACTCAGATGCCTTTCAAATATGTGCTGTATGTCTATACCACATTGATAAATTGCCTTTAATTCATGTTTACAGGATTTTTCAAAGACTGAGTTTTGTGTATTTCCACTGTTTTCAAATATCTTTTATCCTAGTCTTCCTAGGTTTCTTTAATTTGCTCAATAGGCCAGAACTTCTACTACAGAAATAAACATCCTTTGTTGATATGTAATTAAGAACAGTTAATGGTTTGTTTACAAACCATTAGACTCCTTGAGTCTAGCTGAGTTAGCTATTACAGAGTGACTTTAGATTTCTCCTCTGGAAAGGGAAAAATACTTGTTGATTTTATTCTCTCCTTTAAGGAGCTTACTTCAGGTTGAAGTGCAAAACTGTAATGACTTTAAAGCCAACAGAAAAAGGTTGAAAGACCCAGAAATGAAAAAGTACCTAGCCTTAAATATTTCTGGGTGAAGTATTTTTGATGCTGAGTTTAGGGAAATAGAAATAGCCATTGTATTCAAAGGAATTTTGGAGAACTATTTTGAGGTTTTCTTTTCTTTCTTTTTTTTCTGATGCAGTCCATTTTTTGAATTTGGAAAACTAATGGAGATCATTAAAGTGTTCTTAGTCAAAGTACCTCCTCCATGATGATCTTTCACATTTCATTCCATTGCTGTAAAATGGGCAGCATTCAAATGAATTATTTCACTTGGCACTATATAGTTAAAATCCATTTTTATTTTTTTAGTTTTATTTATTTATTTTTTTTGGTGAGGAAGATTGTCCCTGAGCAAACGTCTGTGCCAATCTTCCTCTATTTTGTATGTGGGACACTGCCACAGCATGGCTTGATGACCGGTGCATGGGTCCATGCCTGGGATTTGAACCTGTGAACTCTGGGCTGCCTAAGCAGAGTGTGAGAACTTGACCACTGTGCCACCAGGCCGGCCCCCTAAAATCCATTTTTAAAGGACAGTTTTCATGGAAAGGTTTATGTATTTGGCACCAAAAGATTTTCTACTGACAGTTCATATGTGAAGTGGAATTTGTAAATCATTGGGAAAATAACACAGCATTTATGAATTTTGTTAACACCTTGGAGTTTATCTTCTATGTGGAATTAGATATAGGTGTTTATGGAAGATAATTTGTTGTGTGTTTGTAGGTCATTATAATAACACTGTTTCCCACACTTTAATCCTTTTCTTATAAGTTAACAGTTTTTGCTGTATCTGGGTATAATCTGTATGAATCTTTATTTTAGACTTTTCTTTGACTAAACTTTCTGGCTAGCCTCAATTAAAATTTTTCTTTTAATAAAATCATTGGTTTGGTGCACTAGCTACCCTTTTTTCATAATACTCCTTAAAATAAACACTACCTAAATAAAAGTTCATTCTTTTGCTACCTGAAATTATCAGCATAAGAATGAATAACATGTTTTGAGAGGTGTGGGATTAACTGAATTATCACATTTGTACTTAGATGTCAGTGTATAATTCTGAAATTCATAGAAAAAAATGAGAAATAGTTTTTAATGGTTAATGAGTCTGTAGCTTACAGAAAAATTGCTTCTAAATGAGTTTTAAAAACTCCGTTTATCTCTTTAGATTCACTTGTTTTTATATTTTTACTTTATTCAGTACTCCCTTGATCCACTAATATGAAATAGAATTGTTGAATAATATTTAGAAATGACAGCTAGATAATTCTTTGTCTTTTTAATACTTATTTTCCTGTGGTGTCATCAGTTTTATTACAACCTCAGTGGTTCCAAGTTATTGTATCTAATTAACAAAAAGTCTTACAGACGAGTCCAGTATAATTTTCAAAAACATTTTTGGGATCAGTGTGGGGTTGTCAACTTTTAATTTTGTTAAAAAATGACATTAGAAAATTTAGAGAAACCTCCTTTCACACCAAAAAAGAGGAGTGACATCAATTCAGAACAAAGGAATTCTTTAAATTGAGTGAATCTAGCTATATGGAAAATGAAGTATTTTCTGTATTTTACTCACTTCATTGAAGACTGGTTTTTGGGAGCTAATAGCGTAAACAAGGAATTTGATTGTTACTTTTTTCAGGTTTTTGTCCCGTTTCTCTGATGGTTCTTTTTCATTTTCTTGAATTGTGTCTTCTTTTATAACCTGTTGCATGGACATTGGTGCCTTCAGAGTTTCTGTCCAAAACCCTCTTCTGTTCCCACCTCAGTCGAATTAATTTCTTTTCACAGCTTCAGCTGTGATTCATAAATTATGCTTCTGTAGACTTTTCATATTCTGAGGATTAGCCTGACATTTTCTACTTCTAAAATGAAGTAGAAACATTACAATCTTTTGCTGAGGATTTTACTCCCTTATTTTTCTTTGAACTAATATTAGAGCATTCACTTATATACTACTCACTTTATATACCGTAAGTTAGAGAAGGCAAATGAAATGATCTTCCTCACCCTTGTGCTGTGACATCATTAAAGTGCACATTATGTACCAAAAAAAAAAAAAGACGAATGATTGGGTATGTGTATGGGTGCGTGGGTTGCATGATAGAGGAAAAGGGAACTAAAAAGGTTACTCCAGGGTTTTGCTTTGGATAACAGGGTATTTTGTAGTGTCATTGATTTAGGTAAGTAATTCTGATGGAGGAACCAGGTATTGGTACTGGGGCTGAAGGGAAGAAGATGAATTCAATTTTGAACAAGAAGAAATTGAGGTTTTTGTAGAGTCTGGCTGGTATATGGAACTGAAGCTCTGAAGACAGATGTGGAAGCTGAAATGTGGAAGATTTAGGCGCCCTCAGCATTAGTGAAGTTGTTGTGAGAGGATAAAAGAAGGCTGTTAACAGAGGAGGGACTAGGACAGAGCCTTGGGGAGTCCTCCCCGAGCAGAGGAAGAGTAGCTTGAGAATCTTTGGCTTTTTCTTGAAGCCCCACATCCAGTGTATTAGCTAATTCTGTTGGGCCTGACTTCAAAATCTACGTTGAAGTGGCTGATTTCTTACCATTTCCACTGATGCTGTGCTGTTACCTCTCCTGTAGCAGTGTAGCTTCTGAGCCGTCCTCCTGCTTCTGTTCTTTTGCTGTGTGCAGTCTCTTCTGCATCCTCCTGTCCATCCGAATGATCCCTTTGCTTAAGTGTCAGATCATGTTACTCCCTTGATCAAAATTCTCCAGTGGCTTTCTTCTTGCTCAGAATAAAATCCAAAGTCCTTATGGGGGCCTGCCAGGGCCCTACATGATCACTATTTAAACGTTAGGTCATTAGAGAATTCCTCCCTGACCACTCCATCATTTTTTATTGTCGTCGTCTTTCTTTTTTTTTTTTTTTCTGCTTTTTCTCCTCAAGTCCCCCCAGTACATAGTTGTATATTTTAGTTGTGGGTCCTTCTAGTTGTGGCATGTGGAACGCCGCCTCAACATGGCCTGATGAGCGGTGTCATATCCACGCCCAGTATCCGAACCGGGGAAACCCTGGGCCACTGAAGTGGAGCGCACGAACCTAACCACTTGGCCCTGGGGCCGGCCTCTTCTTTTTGTTTTTTATAGCACTTCTTACCTGACATGATTTATCTTTTGAATTGTTTTTACAAAATGTAAAGTCTGTGAAAGCAGCCTTTACGTTCCCAGTCCCCAGAACAGTTGCCAGGACCACAGTTGGTCCCAGTTAATGTTTGTTGAATGAATGAAAATGAGTGACGATATTGGATGTTGTCACTTTCTTGCTTAAATCTTTATTTATTCTTTTATTCCCTTTCATCATATTTATTATTGTACTCAGTTTTCTTTCCATTATGCTCTTGAGTTCACATTCACACAGCGGCCAGAATGATCTTTTAAAAATGTATATCAGATTGTGTCATTCCCCTCTTTAAAATTCGTCAATAGAGTAAATAATCCACAATAAATTAAAAATAAAATAAAAAATTTTTTAAAATTTATTTTTAAAGATTTTATTTTTTTCCTTTTTCTCTCCAAAGCCCCCTGGTACATAGTTGTGTATTTTTAGTTGTGGGTCCTTCTGGTTGTGGCATGTGGGACGCCGCCTCAGCATGGCTTGATGAGTGGTGTCATGTCCATGTCCAGGATTTGAACTGGTGAAACCTTGGGCTGCCACAGCAGAGCACATGAACTTAACCGCTTGGCCACGGGGCTGGCCCCAATAAAGTAAAATTTAAAAAATAAATAAAAACAAAGATCAAATTCCTGTCATAACTTACAAATCCCTCATGGTCTGGCAGCTACTGTTTTCTTCTCCCCAGTACCCTGGCAACCACTGATCTCCTTTCTGTCACTATAAACGGGAATGTGGATTGTTGTCAAGTACTTTTTCTATGTTTGTATGGATTATCTTATGGTTTTCTTTTTTCGTCTGTTAATATAGAGTGAATTGCGTTGGATCAAGCTATGTACATGTAAACCAGTCTAACATTTTGAGGATAAACATCATTTGGTCATGATGTATTATCCTTTTATAAATTATTAGAATTGATTTGTTGAAAATATGTTTAGAATTTTGCATCTATGTTCATGAGGAATAGGGGTTTGTAGTTTTGTTCTCTTGTAACATCTGTGTCTGGTTTTGGTATCAGAGTAATGATAGAATGAGTTGAGAAGTATTCCTCTTCAGTTTTCTGGAAGAGATTGGGTAGATTGGTATTTCTTCCTTAAATGTATAATACACAGTGTAGTCAGAATTCACCAGTGAAGTCCCCTGGGCCTGAAGTTTTATTTGCTAGTAAGTTTTACCTATAGCTTCGATTTATTTAGAGACATTTAATGTATTCATTTCTCCTTGGGTGAGCTTTGGTAGTTTGTGATCTTTCAAGGAATTTGTCCTAAATTGTTGGATTTACTGGCATGAAGTGATTTATAATCTCTTTTAAAAAGTGAAATATAAAAATTGAGATATAATAAAATTCACCCATTTAAAGTGTACAGTTCAGTGATTTTTAGTATATTCACAAAGTTGTACAACCATTACCAGTATCTGATTGGAGAATACTTCTAACAAGAAACTCCATACCCATTAGCAATCACTTTCTACGATCTTCCCCCCTCCTCTATTCTTTGCAAGCATTAATCTCCTTTTTGTTTCTATGAATTTACCTGTTGTGGACATTTCATAAAGATAGAATCATACAATATGTGACCTTTTGTGACTGACTTCTTTCATTTAGCATAATGTTTTTAAGGTTCATCCCTGTTGTAACATGTATCAGCACCTCACTCCTTTTTATGGCTGAATAATGTTCCATTGTATACCACAATTTGTTTATCTATTCAGCAGTTTATGGACATTTAGGTTGTTTCCACTTTTTGCCTACTATGAATCATATTGCTATGAACATTTGTGAACAAGTTTTTGTGTGAACATGTGTTTCCTTTTTCTTGAGTATGTATCTAGGAGTGGAATTTCGGGGTCATATGATAATTCTCTGTTTAACTAATTGAGGAACTGCCAGACTTTTCCAAAGCAGCTGCACAATTATATTCCCACCAGCAATGTTATGAGGGTTACCAATTTCTCCAAATTCTTGCCAACACTTGTTGTCCATCTTTTTATTATATTCATCCTGGTGGGTATGAAGTGGTTTCTCATTGTGGTTTTGATTTTTATTTCCCTGATGGCTAATGATGTTGAGCATCTTTTCATGTGCTTATTGACTATTTATACATCTTCTTTGCAGAAATATCTGTTCAAGTCCTTTGTCCATTCTTAAATTATTGCCTTTTTTTTAAGTTGTAAAGCTTCTTTATAGATACATGATTTGCAAATGTTTTCTCTCATTCTGTGGGTTCTCTTTTCATTATTTTGTGAGAATTCTTAGAAGCCCAAAAGGTTTTAATTTTGAATTGTGATTGAAGATACATAACATCAAATTAACCATTTTGATCTGTGGTTTTTTGTTTTGTTTTTTTTTGTTTTTTTGGTGAGGAAGATTGACCCTGAGCTAACATCTGTGCCAGTCTTCCTCTATTTTATGTAGGATGCTGCCTCAGTGTGGCTTGACGAGTGGTGCTAGGTCCGTGGCCGGGATCTGAACCTCTGAACCCTGGGCCACCGAAGCATAGCGTGGGAACCTAACCACTATGCTACTGGGCAGGCCCCTTAATCATTTCTAAGTGTACAGTTTAGTGGCATTAAATACATTCACCTTGTTGTGCAATCATTACCAACATCTATCTCCAGAACTTCTTTCATTTTGCAAAACTCTAACTCTGTACCCATTAGTAACTCTCTGTTTCCCCCTTTTCCGAGTCCCTGGCAACTGCCATTCTACTTTCTACTTCTATGAAGTTGACTACTCTGGGTACCTCATATAAGTGGAATCATGCATTTTCCATCCTTGATTTCTTGTGCTTTTAGGCTCATATGTAAGAAACCATTGTGTAATCCAAGATCACAAAGATTTATACCTATGTTTCCTTCTAAGAATGTGATTTTAGCTCCTTCATATAGGTCTTTGGTTAATTTTGAGTTAATTTTTGTATATGTTATGATATAGAGTCCAGTTTCTTTTGCATGTGGATATCCAGTTGTTTTAGCACCATTTGTTGGAAAGGTTATTTTTCTTTCCTCATTGATTTGTCTTGGTACCCTTGTTGGAATAATTATCTTTAAAGTATAGAATCTATAGTAATATCACTTCTTTCTTTCCTAATATTAGTAAACTTTATTTTTTTCCCTGATCAGTCTGGCTAGAGATTTATCAATTTTATTGATTCTTTTTAAAGAATCAACTTTTGGTTTATTTTTTTTCTATTTTTTTCTGCTTTGTGTTTCATTGATTTCTATTCTTTATTGTTTCCTTTCTTCTTTTTATATGGGTTTTATTACTTTATTTTCTAGTTTCCTAGGGTGAAAGCTGACATAATTGAGTTGAGACCTTTCTTCTTTGTAATGCAATCACGCGCTGCATAACAGTGTTTTGATCAACGATGGACTCTATGAATGACAGTGATCCAATAAGATTAGGACCATACAGCTTAGGTGTGTAGTAGGCTGTACCATCTAGGTTTGTGTAAGTTCACTCTATGATGTTGACATGATGATGAAATCGCCTAATGACACATTTCTTAGAACATATCCCTGTCATTAAGCAGTGCATGACTATGTATACTGCGATAAATTTCCCTGTAAGTACTGCTTTTGTTGCATCCCACAGATTTTAATGTGTTGTGTTTTTATTTTCATTTAGTTCTATTTTCTAATTTCTCTTTTGATTTTTTCTTTGACTCATGGGTTATTTAGAAGTATGTTATTTCAAGATATTTGGGGGTTTTTGAGATATATTTTTATTATTGATTTAATTCCATTGTGGTCACAATGTATATGATTTCAATCCTTTAAAATTTATTGATTGTTGCTTTTTCCAAGTAAATTTTTCCAAATAAATAATTTAGACCATTTATATTTGAAATGGCTGTATTAGGTGGTTATTGATATAGTTAAGTTTACTACCTTACTATTTAAAAAAAATTTCTCCTATATGTTCTTTGTTCCCTTTTCTCTCTTTTTCTGCCTTCTTTTGGATTATGTTTATTCTTACGATTTTATTTTATTGCCTTCATTGCCTTATTAGCTAGCACGTTTCTTTTGTTTATTTTTTTAGTGGTTGCTTTAGGGTTCATAGTATGCATCTTTAATTTGTCACAGTATATCTTGAAGTGATATTATACCATTTCACATGCAGTATAAGAATCTTACAGCACTGTTTTTCCCCGCTCCTGGCTGTTGTGCTATTACATTTTACTTTCATATATGTTATAAATCTTGCAGCATATTGGTGTCTTTTTTGCTTTAAATAGTCAGTTATCTTTTAAGGAGATTTAAAAACTAAGAGGTGGGGCCGGCCCCTTGGCCGACTGGTTAAGTTCACGCACTCTGCTTCAGCAGCCTGGGGTTTCGCCGGTTTGGATCCCGAGTGCGGACATGGCACCACTCATCAGGCATGCCGAGGCGGCGTCCCACATGGCACAACCAGAGGCATGCACAACTAGAATATGCAAATATGTACTGAGGAGCTTTGGAGAGAAGAAAAAAATAAAAAAACTAAGAGGAAAAGTCTTTTATATTTATCCTAATTTACCATTTCTGGTGCTTTTCCTTCCTTTGTGTAGATCCAGACTTCCATCTAGTATCTTCTTCCTTTTGCCTGAAGAACTTCCTTTAACATTTCTTAAAATAGTGTATGTCTGTTGGTTATGGATTCTTTTAACATTTACAATTTGAAATCATCTTTATTTCACCTTAGTTTTTGAAAGATGTTTGCTCTGGTATTTCTTTCAGTACCTTAAAGATAAACTTCACTGTCTCGTGACTTGTGTTGTTTTCACTGAATAGTCTGCCGTCAATCTTATTTTTCTTTCTATGTACAAATATGTCATTTTTTCTGTCTGCTTTTAAGATATTCTTTTTTTATTTTATTTTTTTTGAGGAAGATTAGCCCTGAGCTAACATATGCAGCCAATCCTCCTCTTTTTGCAGAGGCATATTGGCCCTGAGCTAACATCCATGCCCATCTTCTTCTACTTTATATGTGGGACGCCTACCACAGCATGGCGTGCCAAGCAGTGCCATGTCTGCACCCGGGATCCAAACCAGTGAACCCTGGCTGCCAAAGCGAAACGTGTGCACTTAACTGTTGTGCCACCAGGCCAGCCCCCCCATATGTTTCTTGAACTTTGTTCTGGGTCACAGTTATGTTCCTTGCAAATGGCTTTATTCTTTTGAGGCTTGCTTTTAGTCTTAGGTGCTAGGTGCCAAACAGAGCAGTCTTTAGAGCTCATTTTGTCCCACTATTGAGGCAGTGCCCTTCTGAGCACTGTATTTGATGTCCTGTGAATTAGGAGGTTTTCTGCTCTGGCTGGTAGGAACTGTTCCTGGCCCTGTGTGAACCATGAGTAGTGGTTATGCTAGAGCTTGTGAGAGCTGATTGTTAAAATGTCAGGAAGTTTGTGAGCCAGGTTAATTCTTTTTTTCTTTAATTTTTTAATTTTTAATTTTTTTTTTGAGGAAGATTAGCCCTGAGCTAACATCTGCTGCCAATCCTCCTCTTTTTGCTGAGGAAGACTAGCCCTCAGCTAACATCCATGCCCATCTTCCTCTACTTTATATGTGGGACGCCTGCCACAGCATGGCTTGCCAAGCAGTGCCATGTCTGCCCCCGGGATCTGAACCGGCAAACCCTGGGCCACCAAAGCGGAATGTGCAAACTTAACTGCTGTGCCACTGGGCTGGCCCCAATTTAATTAACAAAAGACCAATTTAATTCTTAATAGAATTAATAGAATTAAATTATATAAGCTTATAATTAAATCAATTATAGTACAAAGGTGATGCACACTCAAAACTTATTACCTCCTAATTATATTATTACATAATACTATTTTTGTGCTCTGGTGGTAATGTACATTTGTTGTATTTCTATGGTAGAAATACAGTCATGTATCACATAGTCAACAATGGACTGCATATACAGTGGTGGGTCTCATAAGATTAGTACCATATAGCCTAAGTGTATAATAGGCTACACTATCTAGATTTATCTGAGTACACTCTATGATGTTGGTACAATGAAGAAATTGTATAACGACGCACTTCTCAGGGCATATCCTCGTTGTTACGTGACATGTGACTGTACTGTATAATATTTAATGTGCTACTATGTATTTCTTCCCAACTTTGCACTCAGCAATATCACTTGGTAGCTTGAAATTGGCCATGAGTAGGAATATTGACAGCATAGACATTGGTAACCCTGTAAAAACCAGGAACTACAAACCACTAACTGCCCCTGGTTGTTAGACATTTTCTGGCATTCCCCTGGCTCTGGGTATCTTTCCCTGTATTCCTTATGGGTGGTTTTTCCAGGCCTTGGATACACTGCATACACTGATCCGTACTCAGCTGAAGACTTGAGGGGGATCTCTGCAGGTCTTCTGAGGTCTTACTTGCTCTCTGCACTTCCCTCCTCTCTGGTACAATGTTCTGGGGACCCTAGCTACTTTGATCTCCCCACACTCCTCACTTCATCTTCTTAACTCAGGGAGACTGCTGAACTTTGCCTAGGATTACCCTCCTTGCTCTGCAGCCTGGAAACTCTTCAAGCAGTAAGCTGGGGCAATTAAAGACTGCCTCATAAATGTTTCTTCTCTTTCACTGATCACTGTCCTACATTGTCTGGTTTCCAGTGTCTGAAAAACATTTTCATAAACTTTGTCCAGATTTTTATTTGTGTCAGGTGGGAGCATAAATCTCATTCCTTTTACTCTGTTTTGGCCGGGAGTGGAAATCCCTTGGTAGGGCTGTAGATAGCAGAGTGACATAATTGTGCATTTTAGATTATTGTGTAAATCATACATTCGTAAAGGAAGAGATTTAAAGTAGAGGGACCAATTACAAGGCAGGTGGGTTAGTTCAAGTGAGAGATGATGAAGGCGTAAGGTTGATCGTGGATGGTGATGCTAGAGAGGTGGGGAATGATTTGAGAAATATGTAGGGGTAAGAATCTAGTGCAGGATTTCTAAAAGGATGGATCCTGAGCCACTTACATCTGAATCACCTGTAGTATTTGATAAAGGGAAGTTTCTGTTCCCTGCCCCAAGTTTATTGAATCTGAATTTCAAAGGATAAGGTTTAGAAATTTGCATTTTAAACAAGTACATAGGGTAGTGCTTATGAACACTGAAGTTCAGAAGAAACTGATGTAGTTCTTTTCAAAGTATGATCCTCATCTTCGGGGAGCCCCTACGTTGGCATGACCTGAAGTGCTTAGTGAAAAATAGAGTTATATATGCATGTCCACAACTGCTGAATTTGAATTTCTGGGGTGGTTGGTTCGAGGCGTTTCTTAGGCACACTAAAGTTTGAAAACAACTAAGCTAAACTACTTCACAGACATAATCTCTTCTGAGCTTCGCAATAACTATGAGAGGCAGTATGCAGGCATTATGTCTCCTGTTTTATAGATGAAGAAACGAAGCGCAGAAGCACAAAGTGGTTTGCTTATGGTCAAACAGTTATTGCTGGCAGGGAATCATACTTAAGTCCCCTTCCACCAAATCTGATGCTCTTTCTATTGCCTTTCTGTTGACTATGGAATAGGCTTATGTCTGAAATCTGTACCAAGTTAAAATTCAGTTCAGCTCTCTATAGCAAGTAACTGTGATAAGCTTCATTCCCAGCAAAGGTGTTTATATCTTTGACCGTTATCTTAATGCTTTTTACAACTGACTTTGAATGTCCCTCTCTGTTTCTTTTAAAATCATTTAAAGACAGAGTATAGTGCACATATTTAACATTTTCACTTATAATAACTGAAGGATTGGGTCTAAATATTAGTCTGTAGTATAACATTTATTTTGAGTTTTTTTTCTTCAGTCTTGTAAAACTAAAAAAGAATTTTGTGTCTTGTAATTTAGATTGCATTTGGCTTAGACATCACAGTTTTGCTTTTAGAGTAAGTTGTGTGGTTTATGACTTTGCTGTATCACTAGGACTGATATTTTCTAGTGAGATTTTCTGTAGTCTTTTGAAGTAATTTCATATGTGCCATGCATCTGAGATCCTGTAATCTATTTAACACAGTAGTACCAGTGTTGGACTGCAAATAGTATGAAAAGTAATTCTTTTCAGTCAAGATTGGTTTTTGGATTTGCTTTTGGAATTCTTGAATAGTCAATGAATTTTATTAGTATGTGAAAACAAGCAAAGCTTTGTGGTAAGGAATAAATAAGAAGGCCTTGGGAAGAGGATTTAAATGGTTTGTTTTCCATTTTGCATGCTTTTTAAAGACAAAATAGCTAAGTTTTTTATAAACTTCAGGAAGTAAGTTACTATAGTTAAATCAAATAAAAAAATTATTGTAGCTTGTCACAATTCAAAGTAGTTCGTCTGCTCCAGAAAGATTATAGCGTTTGTGCAGAATGCTTAAATTTGAAATGTATAGTGAATGACATGAGGAACGCAATGTAGGAAATACAAGTTTTGGCAAGTTTAACTTCCTTGCTTCTTACAAGAGACTCTATAGCAACTTTAAATTTAGGAATAGTTAGATCTGTGTTAATTTTTATGGCATTACTTACAAGTCTTTTTTAACCTTTGTAAACAAATGAATAGAGAATTGTTTTAAGTGTTTGAGGATAGGTATCAGTGTTTATTAACATTATTTATTGTTTTCTTTCCTCCATGTTTTTTTTTTAAAGGTATGCTTGTTTTTGGTGAGGAAGATGGGCCCTGACCTAACATCTGTTGCCAATCTTTTTTTTTCTCCCTAAAGCACCAGTATGTAGTTGTATATCCTAGTTGTAAGTCCTTCTAGTTCTTCTGTGTGGGATGCCACCACAGCATGGCTTGATGAGCGGTGTGTAGGTCTGCGCCCAGGATCTGAACCAGCAAACTTCGGGCTGCCGAAGTGGGGTGCATGAACTTAACCCCTACACCACCCAGCTGGCCCCTCCTCCAATTTATTTTTATTTAGATGTAATTGACATATAACATTATATTAGTTTCTGTTCTCTTAATGAAACTTTTCACTGAGAAGATCTGGCGGGTTGACAACACCAGTAGCAAATTTTATCCACAAAACAGGTGTGAGGTTATCTGTGTTTTCTGTGTAGATTTTTTACTCTTTCTTTTGATTATGTAGGAATTTGGAATGGCACAGCGTGGTGAATCATTTTAGAATGCCATTCATGGGTTTCTTTCTTTGATATATATGAATGAGTATTTTTATTTTGAGGAAGATTAGCCCTGAGCTAACATCTGCTTCCAGTCCTCCTCTATTTTGCTGAGGAAGATTGGCCTGGAGCTAACATCCATGCCCATCTTCCTCTCATTTATATGTGGGACGCCTGCCATAGCATAGCTTGATAAGCAGTGTGTAGGTCCTCTCCTGGGATCTGAACCAGTGAACCTTGGGCCACTGCGGTGGGGTGCACAAACTTAACCACTATGTGACTGGGCTGGTCCCTGAAGGAGTATTTTTTTTGTAACTCATTTTTTTCCACTAATAAACTGATTGAAATGACTTAAAGTTTGCTTTTTGTCGTCATTGTAAACAAGTCATTGTGTTTCTCAGACTTGTAATCTACAACCAAGTCTATGTTTTTAAGATTACTTTTAAGGAATGTTTGTACAGCTGTAAATTGACTAATTTCTTCATTTATTTTGTCACGTGTATTTTCTGTTTACTTCCAAAATAACATTGGCAAATTACTCTCAAAGAGATAATCTAAACAAGGCAAAGATAGTACTTTAAAAAGAGATTGTTTTAAAGTCACATTTAAAGGAAAATCATGATCTTTTTTACTGCATTATTAAGCATTATAGATTTATTCCCTAATATTGTAAAACACAAAAAAAGTACTTTTCTATTAATGTGTGAGCAATTGTAGACTTCTGGAAAATGTGGTATGTCTACATTGTTAGTCAGAAAAGGAATCTAAGGAGCTCCCAAATTTGTAAGAATTTTAATTTAGAATTAAATTTTGAAATATTTTATGTGGGTACTCAGAATTATTTGTAAGAGTGTTAGCAAATCATCTTAGTCTGTTGAAGATAACACATATTTTATAGCTAAATATAAGGAATTATTTGAGAAATTTATTAGAAAATGCAGTGTGCTGTGTAAGTATTTAGAAATATTATCACTTTTATCCACAAATCTATAAACAGTAACACATCCATAGTGACTATATTGTGGTTTCCCTTCACAGATATCAAGTTGTTCTAGTACAACCACATAAATAATTAATACCTGAAGTCTCAATCTAACATGGACATTAACAGTGATGACAGATAAATGCAGACGCTTGGGAATCAAATACTAGGCGAGACACTTTAAAAAAGGTAAGAAAAAAATGTAATCTTAATTAAGCCCTAGTGGGCTTTAGTTAGTAGAAGTTATTGACTGAAGTTTCTTTTTCAGTGTATCAGGCTTTTAAGAAACACATCTGCATGATCCTGTCTATCTTAATATTGGTAGAACTCAGCTGTAAGTATCAGTTCTTCTGTGAAAATAACACGTGCAGATATCCTTGCCTGGTAAATATCATAAAGGATGATGTTCCTGTAGTGAACCTAATCCAAACAGGGTAGTAACGTGGCTGGCTGGACTTTGATGGAGTGCTAGATGGGCGTGTTCACCTATACTCAGACACTTCTCGCATTCTGGATCCTCGTTGCCTCTGATGATTGCCACCAGCACCACACAGTATAGAATGTACTGTTTTGCCATGATTGTGAAAGACTTTCAGGACTGGGTACAGAGGAGTTGGAGTCTTTGTTATAAGAGGAGTGAATTTTCAAATCAAGGGTTACTTTTTGTAGGATCATGTTTTCACTGCGCATCCTCCTCACGTTAATTTAGAACATTTTAAAATGTAGTATTAAATGATTTTATTTGGAGAATTTTACTACCTTTTGCTTTTCAGGAATTTACAAGGCATATTTGGGAGAAGTTGCATCTATAGATATTAGATATTAGCCCTGTTCCCCTTCCAGCTGACTAAAACTGTAATCTCTTCATTTTTACCAGATAGTAACTCTAGTTTGTAAGGTTTGATAATTGCATCAGTTTTTAAATTGTGATCATTCACCGAAAACAGTGTCACTTTTAGAGTATCTAGTTTTATGTTTATAATAAAGTGACAATTTACATCATAAATACCACTAGTCTTTTTCCTGGTGTTCCTCCTCATTTCCAAATCGGTACTCATAATAACCCATTTAGCCGGATTCTCTGAAAATGATATCAAAATACATTATTATAAAGTAAAAGTGTAATTAACCAGACTGTCCAAGAAATGGAATGTAATTAGGTAAATTAAAATATCTGGCCAACTGGGTACTAAAACCAGAAAATCTTTATTGTTTTTGTTGAAATCTATATGCCAAAAATAATAGAGATTTTCCTTTATAGTGGAGTTCTGTAGCACTGTAATAACCATTAAGGTTATCATGAAATATAAAAGATTTGGTTGATTCTTTGGTGTGCATAACCTAAATTATTTTTGTGGTTCAGTCCCCAGTTTTGCATACTTGAAGGCAAGAATTTGGAGAGGCCTCTAGAATAAGAGTAAGAGATTATAAATTCTGTATGAGCAATCTTATCAAGGACAGTCTTTGGGTCTTCTCAAAAAAATATTGCCTCGATTCTGGAAAAGAACTGAGTCACATTTTGACTCAAACTAATATTGAGTTGTTGTAAGGATTTAGTATATTTCATGCTCTTTTTTGGTTTGTTTTTGTTGGTTTCTAAAAGTCCTTGTAGTTTCTTAGTGTCTCTGAGGCAACAGAGTTACCAAGAAGTACCAAAGTTGGTACTATGAACAGATACTCTATTACTTGCTTTTTCCTCTTATTATAGAAGGGATAAATCTATTAGCATAAGTTAATTTGCTTCTTTAATTCTTTTTTTTTATTATTTTATTTTAAAGAAAGGAATTTAAGAGGTTCTAGTATTCTCCATGGCTGAAGCTGAGAGTCTGAAACCCTGATGCTTAAGCTCTATTCTAGATCATAGCTCCAACTCCTTCAGGATATAAGGAAAAGAGATAATATTTCCACAATGATAGATCTTTGGTTGTACAGGTAAGTTATTTAGTTTTGTGGTAGTGAAGACAACTATAGTTTGATTTGTTTTTTGTTTTTTTTTTGGGAAGGGGGCACTTGTTGCTTTTCAGTACTTCTTTCTCTGCATGGAAAATCGTTCAGTCTAACTGGCTGTTCATAGGAGTTCGGAGCTATAGGGAATGGATTAGGGATGAAATATTTCCCACTGTTTTTTTCCCCAAGAAGGGTATAAATTAAATCTCTAGAGCGTATTATACCTATCTTTGAGGCACTAGGTGTTTTTGATTCAAGGAGCATTATGAAATTCCTTGACTTATCTTTCTCCTCAGTTTTTTTGTGTGTGTTCATTCAGCTCTATCTTTATTTGTCTGTCTGTCTCTGTATTATCTGTCTGTCATATACCTATCTTTCTTAATGGGAAAGAAAGAGGAGATCCCTTTATACAAGATAGTACATATTAGAGTTCCCAGGCGTCCAAAGGGGAGAGTATTAAGAACCTTAAGTTGAATTGCATAGGAGGGTCCCCGCCTTTCTCTCTCCTACTTTTAACCTTGTAGATAAAGTAGTAATTGCTGAAGAAATTTATCTTAAAAGAATTGTGTGAGAGGGTAGTCAGAACAACTATTAAGCAGTTTATGTTTATGTTCTAGACAAATACAAGAAGAATCACATTGGCAGCAGGTCCCAGTTGCTCTTGCTCTTTTTTGCCTTTCACTTTGGGTTGTCTACATAGTACCATGACCAGTTTCCTAAAAATTGTTCACTTAGTAAAACTAAATATTATGGTAATGAATATCAGGACATTGATGTTAATGGAGGATTGCTAGTCCCTCAATTCCCAAACTACTTTGGTAATGATAGTAGGAGCAAAAGGTTACAGGAAGTGTCTTTGAAATATCTTTTTGAGATTTCGTTCTCTTAAGTAAAGGTGATAGCTGGAGTAGTGTATCATTAGGTAGACCATTTTGGTTTAATGTTTATTATTCCTTTCAGTTCTCATTGATGTAGTTCTGCAGATGTGAACACAGGCGCTGGAAAATTATGATCTCAAACATAGCTGATACTGTTTCAGAATCCTATGGTTAGATTTGAAGTAAAAGTAGATTCAGATTTGGGGGAGGGAAGTTCAACAGCAAATAAATGGGTGAGGTACGTGGAATTATAGGTCGCATTTGGGGCTTAGTATGAATGGACAGGCTGTAATTTGGTTGACTGTCCTTCTCAGATATGCCCTCCAATAGGATGAAAACTTATGAGGGTGGAGAAGAGAGGATAGGTGTCTGTTTAATTCTAGTGATTGATCATATTCTTTTCTCTCTATTCTAGAAAGTGCCATATTCGTTAGTTGGTGGATAACATAGGAAAAACGTCATTCTAGTTGCTACATTGGGTTTTGCTGTGTGAATATGTTAACTAACAGTTTCTCTTAATTCTAAAACTAGAGTGATTGAATATCCAGTTCCAGTTGGGTGCTGGCTAAGGTTTTCACCATGTGCTTCCTATTTAGTTAACTAGCAGGGTTATTTTCTGAAGATACTTAGTTTGTAAATAAGTTCCTTTATGTTTCCTTAGCAACTTAATTTTTGACAGGAATATAATTTTGTCCTCCAAGCGTCCTCGCTGAATCTCTTCAGTAACTCTGTGTTATAAAATGAGGAAAACAACTGCCTTACTCTCTAATACTTTGCTAAGCATGGCAAAACAGTGTTGAGACTTGGTTGAGATAATCAGGACATTTTTAGTCCCTTTTTGGTAATTGAATTTCGTAGTTTATTGGATAACTACAGAAGATATGTGCCTTTATATATGCCGATCCAAAATGGAAAAGATATGAAGAAAAAGGTTAGAACAGGAGACAAAATCATCAGAGGGAAGAGTGTTAGAATTTCATTTAACTCTAATCTTCATAATTTTAACCAATTTATTACCTTAAGTGCTTACAATGTGTTAAGTTTCAGGCAAGAGATTTTTATAGTCCTATATTTGATGCTTCCTTAGCCAAGAGGATCATGGCTTTATTTATAAATTTTTTATTATTACGATCAAATGAGGAATTAAAGGCTATATTAGAAACAGGTCTAATTTAGTTTGAAACTTGATGACTATATTATTTTAATAGAATCCTGTCTGGATTCAGTGGTCTAAGGCAGTGTTTGTCAAACCCTAATAGGCATGTAAGTCACCTGAGACTCTGATTAATAGGTAGGTCTGGTGCAGGGTCTGATATTCTGCATTTCTAACAAACTTCCAGGAGATGCCCATGATGCTGGTTTTCAGGCCACACTTTGAGTTGCATGAGTTTGAGGTGCCAGAAGAGTCCTTGTTATAAAACAGATTTGCTTTAAATATGGCCCAGTAGCACAGGTTTTGAGAACTCTAAAACTTGGGCTTTGTTGTAGTTGTTGAGTGGAATAAAAACAGTTTTAGGGAGCAAAAGAAATAAAAAGAGGTTTAATCTTTCATATTAATCAGTGTTGTAATCACTGGAATCCTGAAGAAATAAAATAGGCACTCATTATCCGTGGTATTTTATAATGAGATATATATGATTTGTTCTTTATAAGTAGTTCTGAGTACTCCTACTACGAGGTTTATTTCATTAATAATGATGAGGCAGAGATTTTGCTCTCATTTGGATTGGTATGGAAAGAAAAGAAGGGCTAGGAATGCTTGTTATTGGAATCGCTTGAGGTTTATAAGCCCTTAATGGCATGACATTTTAAAATGTAAAGATTAACAAATTCTTTTTTGTCTGTTTATAAAATATTGCTATTACCAATATTATTTTGAACAATAAATTATGAATATAATTGAATTTGCTTCAAAGATATTTGCAGTAGAGATTGTAAGTAAAGCTTAAAAAATTAACTTGTTTTTAATATTTAAAATCAGTAACCTTCAAATTTAGAGCTCCACATTTGGGTACATGAAACAAATAAATTGATTTTACTATTTTTTAGTTTGTACTCTTTTGAAACATCATTTGATGGCTAACTTAAATTTTTTGTAATTAAAAGTAGGTATTTATGGGACATTCACTGTTTATTACCTGTGGAAAAAAATAGATAGATTGTAATCTTGAAAATATTTTAGCAAAAGAGAATTACATGTTAGGTCCCTCTAATGACTCCCAAAGCAAAGTTTACTATGAGTTCTGATTGGTGTCCCATACTTATTGTTCATATGATTGCTATGGAGTTCTCTAGAACAAATTGTCATGCTTTAATCCCAGGGCTGGTTTTGTTAGCCTGGTAAGATTTTTAAAAATTATTTACTAAAAATTTAAAAGTATGCATACTCTGAAACAAAACTAAATTCAACCACCTTACATATTTTACAGGATATTTTCTCAATTCATCTGTCAGCAGACAGGAGCAGGAAGACAGTTTCCTTTAATGTTTCTTTTTTTGTATGTGGTAGCATGTTGCTGTGTCTTCCAGTTCTTCATAACCTTTCCACTGTTAGATATTTCTAGCTGAGGTGGAGGACAGATTATATTTGATTTGTGGGGGAGGGGTAGAATGGCATTTGCAGGGTTATAGGAGAAGGAGGCTATGGGAACGTTGGTAAAAGGGAGGAGGTGGGTACTCTGGAACTTTGTACTATAGCCATTTATTGGCATCTTTTTCTTTCCATCCTGTACCCCATTTGAAGTTAGGCAGTGAAGTGGCAAAGTATCTTGTGAAAAGCTAAACAGAGTATCAGAAGGATGGAGACTTGAACTGTTAATAGATCCTGTATTCTGCTTAACGGGAGAGCCTTTGGAAAATATCCCTAAACCACTCCGAGGTTATCCTAATGGATTGATCAGGGCATTTTTCAATTTCCCTTGCATTTCTATCTTAGAAACACCAAAGATCCACACCAGAAAACCTGCTCATCTCCCCAACATGCATTAAAACCATGGCATACAGATATACACAGGAGTTTGAAGAAGGAAAGGATGGGGTTATATGTGTACTCTTAATTTCTTGAATGTAATATTTGCTTCGGGGTCTTCTTTCCTTTTTTCTTCTATCCTGTTTAGAATACTTCCTTTCACTTGCTAATTTATGGCTGTATTTCTAGAGACTGGGGAGGTTTGGCTTTGCTGTTTTGCTCTTAGCAAGTGCAAGCTAGGATTGTGGTTTCTTTCCATCTGCTTAATTACAGAAATTCTACTGCAACCAAAATTTTTTGGATACTACATAGTTTATTATCAAAGGATTTGACCTGAAACTCATTTTAGTGAGAGTGAATTAAAAAGAGCAGAGCCTGCCTTTTTACCTCCCAGGAATGTTTTGAGAAAACATGAGAAATGACTGGGGTAGTTTTTGTGATAATAATTAAATTCAAGATTATTATTTTAAAAACCAATATGACATCCTGCCTTTGAGAGAGATCTTTTCTGGGCCCTTTGTGCCTGTGTATCCGAGAGGCAGATACACAGCGAGGCAGGTTAAGAGCATGGTTGCTAGAGCCCTGCCCTGCCACTTACTAGCTGTGTGGCTTTGGACACATTACTTAAACTCTATGTGCCTTTGTCTCCTTGTTTGTAAAGTAGGGATGATGAAAGCACCTGTCCTAGTTGTTGTGAGACTTAAGTGAGTTAATTATGTAAAGTATATAGAACCATTCCTGGAACTATATTAAGTGCCATAAAATTCTTAGCTATTAATAATATCATTTTTGGAAATGTTAATAAAAGAAATTATGTCGTATAATTTATTAATATTGGCTATACTTGGATTAAAAAGTTATAGCTTTATACTTTTGTTTTAGGTATATTAACTATTACCTTTTTCTCATTATTTTGTTTACGTTTTTGAAGGTTTCCCAATGAGTGGATCATGATGACCGTATTGTAGGGACTTGCCATAGTATGGCTGCTTCCCGATCTACTCGTGTTACAAGATCAACAGTGGGGTTAAACGGCTTGGATGAATCTTTTTGTGGTAGAACTTTAAGGAATCGTAGCATTGCTCACCCTGAAGAAATCTCTTCTCATTCTCAAGTACGATCAAGGTCACCAAAGAAGAGACCAGAGCCTGTGCAAATTCAGAAAGGAAATAATAATGGAAGAACCACTGATTTAAAACAGCCAAGTACTCGAGAATCATGGGTAAGCCCTAGGAAAAGAGGACTTTCTTCTTCAGAAAAAGATAACATAGAAAGGCAGGCTGTAGACAATTGTGAGAGAAGGCAAACAGAACCTGTTTCACCAGTTTTCAAAAGAATTAAGCGTTGTCTTAGATCTGAAGCACCAAACAGTTCAGAAGAAGATTCACCTATAAAATCAGAAAAGGAGTTAGTAGAACAGAGGAGTACAGTAGTGGACAATGATGCAGATTTTCAAGGGACTAAACGAGCTTGTCGATGTCTTATACTGGATGATTGTGAGAAAAGGGAAATTAAAAAGGTGAATGTCAGTGAGGAAGGGCCACTTAATTCTGCAGTAGTTGAAGAAATCACTGGCTATTTGGCTGTCAATGGTGTTGATGACAGTGATTCAGCTGTTATAAACTGTGATGACTGTCAGCCTGATGGGAACACTAAACAAAATAGCACTGGTTCCTATGTGTTGCAGGAAAAATCAGTAGCTGAAAATGGGGATTCGGATACCCACACTTCAATGTTCCTTGATTGTAGGAAGGAGGACAGTTATATAGACCATAACGTGCCTTGCACAAATTCGGAAGTGCAGGTCAAGTTGGAGGACCACAAAATAGTAACTGCCGGCCTGCCTGTGGAAAATGTTAATCAGCTGACTACTGAGCCAGCTACAGGCCCCTTTTCTGAAATTCAGTCATCTTTAAGGGATTCTGAGGAGGAAGTAGATGTGGTGGGAGATAGCAGTGCCTCAAAAGAGCAGTGTAATGAAAACACCAGTAACGCCCTGGACACAAGTCTTGAGAATATGCCAGTCTCTGGAGAACCAGAACCATCTTCTGTTCTAGACTGTGTTTCAGCTCAAATGATGTCTTTATCAGAACCTCAAGAACATCGATATACTCTGAGAACTTCACCACGAAGGCCGGCCCCTACCAGAGGTAGTCCCACTGAAAACACTTCTCCTTGCAGAGAAAATGGACAATTTGAGGAGAATAATCTTAGTCCCAATGAAACAAATGCAACTGTTAGTGATAATATAAGTGAGTCTCCTACAAATCCTGATGAAATTTCTCAGAATGAAAAGGGGATATGTTGTGACTCTGAAAATTATGGGAGTGAAGGACTAAGTAAGCCACCCTCAGAGGCAAGACTCAGTATTGGACATTTGCCATCTGCCAAAGAGAGTGCCAATCCGCACATTACAGAAGAGGAAGATGATGATCCTGATGTTTATTACTTTGAATCAGATCATGTGGCACTGAAACACAACAAAGAGTATGTGTAAATATGGTAACCATGAATTCTGCTTTGTTTATTATTCCCCACGTTTTCAGTATCTCGTCATAAATGTCTATTCATAGCATTTCTATTACAGCTAAAATTAATGCTTTAGCTGAAATTTTAGGTTTGACATGATTTTCTCAACTTTTTTATAAAAAAACTACAAAAAGGGAAAAATTTCAAACTCAACTTTATTTCTCTTCTCGGTGGCAATGTGGTTTTCTAGTTTTGATAATTTCACACATCTCAGGAAAGACATGTGGAAACATGGTTGATGGTGTTTTGTTTTTTAAAGTTTTATACCATTTGAGTTAATTTATAAAATGGAAACATTGTTAGGTATCATAAACGCTTTGACTTAGAGTTGTAGAATGTTATGAAGCGTCTGTGCCTTCCAGACAGTATAGAACAACTAATGAGTGCTTAGACATGATCCAGAAAAGGAAAATCTAGCACGCTACACATCTGCTTTTATCTTAGTTGCTTATGTCTAATTTCCAATTAAAACTTTTGATTTAAAGAAATGTCCTTTATACATCATTTTTGACTTCCGTGATTTAGAGAAGTAGATATTACTGTTAATACGATGACAGCTAGTTGTATGTCATAATTAGCATATTAGAAAGAGTTGGTCTATCCATAGTTTACATAAAGCATTTTGAGACAGCTTTTTCTTAATTCTAAATTATAAGGGGAGACTATCTTAAAATACTTTCAGTTCTCAACCTTTGTGATAAAGGTGCTTTTTAAAATAAAGAACTCAGTGTCCAAATTTATCACAGTTTTGCTTAAATTTCCTTTAAAGTATTCTGGGTGGCAACACAAGCGAATTGGAGCTAACAATGTCTAAATAAACGTGAAAGAAGCTGTTAACAAACAGTGCTTATCATAAATGTCATGATCACCAACAGTAAAGGATAGATTTATATATAAGTTAATCACATTTACAAAGTAGATTTTTGAATTAATATCCCAATCAGATTATACAGGCTGCATAAAAATACTGATTTGAGGAAGCTTTGTAATGTTTTTGTTGTAACAATTGTAAGATCCTGGTATGTATCAGATCCAAGTGTCAAATCCTGGTTGTGGAACATAATAATTTTTTGCCATGCATTATAGGTATTCAGATTTTGTATATGATTATATGGTGGCCTTTTAGTATAGGTCTCTTTGATAAAAATTTTCTTCTGTTTTCTTTGTAATTAGTATTTTAGTATTTGATTTAATAGAGAGGTTGTTTTATCTAAACATTTTGTTCACTTATTTTGTGGAACTGTTAGCATTTTCAGGTATTTGAAGTGTTTAAAGTCTAATTTGAGGTAGAAAACAACTCATAAGTGAAGTTTTTCAGTTTGAGATAAATTGAGTTCTTACCATTAGTATTACATATCACTTTTATCTGTAGGCACAAGGGAGCAGAGCATATGTCTTGGGGAAATATCAAAAACTCAAAAAATGTGCATTTTTACAAAATGATAATTAATTCTGTTTTTTGCTTTTTATTGTTTCTTAGCAAAAGAGATGCTCTTTTAAGGCTTAGCTGGTTATTGATGATGGAAAATATTTTCCCATTAATTCATTATGTTACTTTTTTTGTAAGAGCTCTCCTGATGATGATTTTGAAGGATGATGATATTCTTAGAAACAATTGTCTAAAGATAGTGGCCGTAGCACTTAAAGAGTGATGTTCTATATTTCTGAGGCTTTGGGAATGAGAGCGATACAGTTTTATGGGTTCCATAGGACATAGAGTCCTTTGGAATTTGGATGATAGTTGATTATATTAGGACAGTGTTCTCAAATTAATGCCTCATTGGGTGACTTTGGGTGAAAGAAATCACTCCTTTTTTACCTTGCTCCAAATCTTTTGAAGATAGCACCTTTTGACTTCTTTTTCCCCAGAGGAAGCAAATTGGGAGAAATGAGATGGAGAGAGGGAACATCTTCATTAGCATCTTGGTTAGAGATAATTTAAGGAAAATTGGGAGAGGGTATTTAATCCTGTCAGATGTAATCTCTTTTGGTAAAGTCCCTATTCCAACGCTTTTTGTCTAGAGTGAAGAGATGATTGGATGTAATGTTGGCCTTTTTTACCCAAATTGTCATTGTTAAAAATAACATCATGATACCTATCTAATTCTTTCAGTTTGAAGTAAATTTCTGGCAGTTTGAAAATGTTATTAAAAGACACTTGGGGTAGATGGATTATTATCTTCCTGGATACACAGATGTGTACACTACCCCTGTCAAATATTTTTTCTCCTTTTTATTTTCCCCTCATGCTGGAAAATTTCTCCAGATAATTGCCTTTTTTTTTTTTTTTTTTTTTTGTGAGGAAGATTGGCCCTGAGCTAGTGTCTGTTGCCAGTCTTCCTCTGTTTTATGTGGGATGCCACCACAGTGTGGTTTGACGAGCGGTGCTAGGTCCGCGCCTGGGATCCAAACCTCTGAACCCTGGGCTGCTGAAGTGGAGCATGCGAACTTCACCACTACACCACTGGGCCAGCCCCCAGATAATTGCCTTTTGAAACTGAGAATTGAGCATTGCCCAGCCTACACGTGAATATCTTTACCAGTAGGGAATGAATACTTCCTGATAGCCGGTTTAAAAAAATGTTATTAGTAGAAGACACTGAGCATGTCATAGTTCTTTAGAGCCAGGAGAAGATAGCTCTTCTTTATTCCAGTTGCAACTCTCCTCTAAATTAATATTGATTATTTCATCAGCAACCTTTTGTTCTAGCATTCAGCCTATACTTTATCCATCTTGTGTGTAAGGATATAACATATAGGGTCACCTAATCACTTGTAAATGTTTGACAAGATACTGTGTGTAGAGTCCAAGCCTTAGACCTGATTCATGGAAATTAGGCCATAGGCCAAAGAAATGAATCTGCAGATGTTCTGAGTACTTACCCTGTTTCTTATCTAGATGCCATCCGTCTTCTCCAGCACATAAACCCCACAGTATGCTTTTATATTTTAATTTCTCCAAATGGAGAACTCCGCTATGAGCAAGGGACTTAAAGAGTATATTTTTCTCTGGCAAAATTCCAATTGTGGATTATTTTACTAGATGTGTCTTTTCAAAGATTAGGAGGTGGGGAATCAAAAGAAATATACTTTGTCTCAAAACTCTCTGCTCTTCAAGATTGATGGGTTCTGTTAAAGTGGTAGATAATACCTAGTGACTCTCTTTTTGGCCTAAAAAGCTGGGCTGACTGAGCTCATGTACTTAACTGTGGATTGCCTTTTCTGTTTGAAAGTTAATGTTTTGCTGATTTTGAATCAGAAAAGCACTGAAACTGATCTCTTAATTTTTGAAGTTCTGGCTCTAGGGAGAGCAGGTATGGAAGATTTTAGGTCCTGGGCTTTAATGTTCAGAGCTTTTCTTCCAATTCACAAGGCAATCACTGGAAAATAAGTTTTGAAATGAAAGTGTGATTTTGTCATTCGCTTCTGAATTCTTATCGTACAAGAGTAGCTAAATACATTTATATTTGGAGGGCCTTCTATAGCTTCAGTTAAGGATCTTGTAACCTTTCATGAACAGATAGAGGGTGAAAAGTCAGATTTAGGGTTTCTAGATTCTTGAGGTCTCACAAATGATTAATTCATTGATAACATTGCTAATGTTTACGCCAATTTTCAAGTGTCTAGATAATGAAAAGTATAAGAGTAAGATAGTTATTGCTCATCTAAGTTCATGCTCAGGTAGTCTCCAAGTAAGATTCTAATTTTTAAGCCATATTAAAGAATATTTACAAGAATTGTAGTTTCAAACTTGGTTCTCTGAAAATATTCATGTACTAAATAGTTACGATATATCCTGTTGGACCATGCTAATGAACCATTTGATAGCTTCAACTTCAGAAGCTGCATAGAAAAATCCTCATCAGTTCTTGTAGACTCACTTCCTATGAGACTGCTTTTACTGTTTGTCAAAGTAGTTTGTTTCAAGGGGCCAGAAAACTCCAGGACTAGGGATAGATTTTGCTTTGAAAGCACTAGAGGAGTCATCCTCCACTGGATAAAATAATTTTACATTTGTACTGTGGTTTATAATTTACAAAGCAATTTCATCTAGTTTCTCATTTGACACCCACAGCAACTCGAAAGTAGACAGCATAGGTGACATTATACAGTCCTCATTTCCTAACTCATAATTAAGGTTTTTAAGTTATTTAAGAGTTATGATGAATTACTGGTAGAAATGCAATTAGAACTCTATCTTATAATTCATAGTCTGAACTATACTTGGTTACCTTATCCAGTAAGGACTTATTCCATGGACTTTTGGGTTTCTAGGTTGAGAAATCACGTGGAACAGATCTTGGGTACTCAGTTTTCAAAATTCTTTAGCCCGAGTTTCAGCTCTGTAATTGTAATCATGATTATCTGGTTTTATCTGTCAGAGAATCAGCATTATAGGTAAGTAACCTGTTCTGTTTATTGAATGAAATACTTTCATGTTCATTGTTTTAAAAAACATTTTGTTAGTGTGTCTGTGCAGAATAACTGCTTTTGTCAGTGTGTCTGTGAAGAATAATTGCCCTGTACAAGCTGGGGAAATAAAACTACAGCTATAGCTTGACTTTAAATAGAGGATTTGGATAATTTGTAAAAAAATACCCCGGAGGGTGTTTAGAATGCAGTTAGGTATATTAAAGTCAGACGTCACTAGGGAGAACTCATGCTTGGTATACCTTCTCAACTCATGGGAAAAGGCTGTAGACTGCTATAGGCGGGTTGGCTCTAGTAGTTTGCCGCAAAGACTAATGAGAGGAGAAATAACTGTCCTAAGTATAGAATTTTCGGTTCTACATGAAGTAAGCCATTGACTAATCAAAATAGTTAGTGAATTCTTGTTTTTTCCTTTGACTACCAGCATCTTTTTTCTTTTTAATTTATTTTTTTAAAGATTTTATTTTTTTTCCTTTTTCTCCCCAAAGCCCCCCAGTACGTAGTTGTATATTCTTCATTGTGGGTCCTTCTAGTTGTGGCATGTGGGACGCTGCCTCAGCGTGGTTTGGTGAGCAGTGCCATGTCCGCGCCCAGGATTCAAACCAACAAAACACTGGGCCGCCTGCAGCGGAGTGCGCAAACTTAACCACTCGGCCACGGGGCCAGCCCCCCAACATCTTTTATTTCCAATTAATGTTAATGGTTTCTAGAAGTGATTCTCTGCTGTAATCCAAGTATATTTGTCCCCAAGTATAATTTAACCTTTTCTTCTTGATTTAGGGTTATCTTTGCTGACAGAGGTTATGTAGTGATACTTTTCTGGCATCACTGCCAGAATAGGTCTGTTTTCACCTATGTTAAATGATTTGGGCTTCTCTACTTTTTATGTTCTTATAATTTGGCTTCTTTTCTGTTTTCTTTTCTAAGTTCTGTGGCTTCTTGTAGTTTTCTTATTTTTTGTTGGCTTTCATTAGTCACTCGTGCTATCATGGTACCTTCCTCTAATAACTCAACCTTCCCTTCTAATTGACTATTTTTAGTTCTCTTTAAATTTGGATATCAGAATAACCAAGCTTGTCAAAATTTTGTCTTGTGATTCTTGAGTGATGCACTGAGGAATTTCTTTGTGAATGCATGGATAAACATTAGTGCCTGGGATGTTTGTTTTAATTGTGTTTTCTTGTTTGCTTATTTTCTGGTTTGGAGGCTGTGTCTTATTTAAGTTACCAGATATCTAAATTCTATGTAGAGAAAACTGCTGTTTCTTTATATAGGGCAGTTGTTGGGGAGGAAGAGAATTCCTCTACCCACTCTAGGTTCTTCTGGCTGGGCTACAGATTAAATTCACATGAGACAAAATAACAGGAGAAAAGCAAACAAAGCTTTATGACATGTATACATGGGAGAAACCTAGGAAACTGGGTAACTCAACAAAATGGCCAAGCTGCCAGCTTAAATATTATCTTCAGCTAAAGGCAAAGGAGGATGTTGGGTGTGGTGGTTTGGGATTTCAGAGGGGAGGAAGACAATTTGCATGGAGATGGAAATGTCAATGATTGTTAAGTTTTGCTGGCCCAAAAATGGGCTTATTGGTGCCTTTCTATCACACCTATTTTACGTTATACTATAGTATCTTATGGTATTAGCTCCTTCCTGGAACATGCCTAACATGTCAAATTCTTTTAGGCAGTTTGGGTGAAGGTTGAGTGTTCTTCCTGAGTCCTCTGAGCCTTTATTGTCTTCAGCTGGAAATAATCTGCATACCAGAGTGGTGTATCTTGGGGCAGCCTGCCCTGAACCCCATCACAGTAAATACTCGTTAACAATAAATCCCATCTAAAACAGTTATTATTCATTTGAGACCAGTTGAAGCTTTGTCTTTAATCACAGGAAGTTTATTTCAGTAATTTTTATGGTGGGCTGAAATATATTGTATTTTTACATATTAGTAAGCAGACTATACCATATATACTATTTCTGTGGTAATTCATGTGATCAGATATTATAACGTATCGTAATGGGAAGATCTGTCTTGTGACCTTTCAACTTTCTCTCTCTCTTTTTTCAGTGGGCTCTGTTTACCTCTATTTCCTTTACATTATGGAAAGTTGCTTCTTCTTGTCTCTTTAATCTCTGATTTTAATGTAGGGAAATTTGTAAATTTGTTAGAGGAGAATAATTTGTTCAAGACTCTCTTAGTAGCAGAATTCTCTGTAGTGTGTTATGATTTAATTTTCACATGTCTAGTAATATTTGTAGGTGGGCATTGTATATATGTTGTTAAGGGTCTGGATTTTGTTCTCTTTAAAAAGTGTTGAAATTTGTTCTGACAAGCAGTTAATTCACTTGATAATACGCTTGATCCTATTAAGGCTTATGCTTTAGCTCTGTTAGGGAAGTCCAGAGTATCCTGTATTCTGGGTCTAGTCTCGCCTTACTTACATGGCATGGCCTTTCTGGTGTCTCGTTGAAAAAGCTCTTTACTCTGGCTGATTGAAACCTGAGTGAACCTAGCCTCGTGAGAACACTGGTAGTTGTTCTATGTACAGCTCCTTGATAGTTGTTCTTTGCTTGATTTTCTGGAATCTCATGTTTTACACGTGCAGCTTTACATTCAGCCAAAGACTCAAGGGAGGCCTCTGTGCAGATTTCTGTATTTTCTGTCTTTTTGTGATTTGCTTTTTCCTCATTGGTGCTCTGTCCCACAAATTCCACCTGCCTCAGCTTCCCCAAACTGTTTTCTGTGTGTTCGTCAAGACCCCTTCTTGTTCCATAGCACTGACTGTATCTCCATGTAGGAAGTGAGGGGGATCACAGGGCTCATCTCATTTGTTTGCTCTCTCTCACAGATCACAGTCCTGTGCTGCCTGGTGTCCAGTGTCTAACAATAATTGTTTCTATGTGTGCTCCAGGTTTCTAGTTGCGTATGCCAGGAGAGTATTTGGTGGTAGTTACTCTGTCAAGGCTAGAAGCAGAAGTCTCTCATTTAATTTTAAAGATTTTCTTTTTTTCTCCCAAAGCCCTCTGGTACATAGTTGTGGGTCCTTCTAGTTGTGGCATGTGGGACACTGCCTCAGCATGGCTTGGTGAGCGGTGCCATGTCCGCGCCCAGGATTTGAACTGGTGAAACCCTGGGCCACCGAAGCAGAGCGCACGTGCGAACTTAACCACTCTGCCACAGGGCCGGCCCCTCTCATTTAATTTTAATATGTATTAGGTATGTTTTCTTCTTATGATACTTAACCCCACCCTGCAGTTTGACCATTTGAAAATTATTTTTTGCTGACGCTCCTGTGACAATGAGGGCTAGTTTTTACTTATACCTTAAAAATTAGTTTAAGCAGCTTCTTTTTCTAAGAAGCTAAAGTCAGAGAAATTGGAATAATACCAGTTTGAATTGGAGAATGGAAGTAAAAGAGACTTGATGTTGTTTTAGTTGTATTGATGACGTGTTGCTGTGCAGAAGTAAAAATTGGGTTACTGGTTCAGATAGAGTTCATGAGGATGGTTAAAAGAGAAAGTGACACACAAGAAGTAATGTTTAGTAGGATTGAAATGGTAACCTTAAGAGATCAAGGAGTAATGTATCTGAGTTTTAGTTAGCTGCTTTTCTTAGATCCTTCAAGTTTTTTTTACTGGACCAAATTTGCTGTATTGTATTTTCATAAAACTATGGTGAATATGCTCTTTTTGTGACTATCAGTTTAATCCAGTTTCTTGTAAATGTTTTTTTCTTAAATAAAATTAAATGTAGAATATTTTGCAGAAATTTATTTTTTCTGGTATGGTATTTCTTACCATTTATATTAAGTTGGAGAGCTTTGATTCAATTTTATTTTTTGCTGCTTTTCACTTGTCCTACATTATCTTTCCCCCTAATTTTTAAATGTATTTTTCTTTTTGTTGAGGAAGATTAGCCCTGAGCTAACATCTGCCGCCAATCCTCCTCTTTTTGCTGAGGAAGACTGGCCCTGAGCTAACATCCGTGCCCATGTTCCTCTACTTTATATATGGGATGCCTTCCACAGCATGCCTTGACAAGTGCATAGGTCCGCACCTGGGATCCGAACCAGCAAACCCTGGGCCGCTGAAGTGGAATGTGCAAACTTAACCACTGTGCCACCGGGCCAGCCCCTAAATGTATTTTTATGTTATTTTAACTAACAGTTCTTAGAATATAAGAGCATAAGATTATTTTATGTTTCAACTTTTAGTTGGAAGGAAAGGATCAGGCTAATAGCTTATTGACAATGAGGTTAGGAAATGGGATTGAAGAGGTTACAATCAAAACCTAAAGTATGTTAATAAACATTTCAAAACATATATATGGATGTGAAGAGTCAAGATAAATTAAACAAGTGTAATATTTTAAGTCATAAGTAATGGTTCTTTTAAGGGACCAGTTATGACTACCTAATGTTTTTATTTACTTATTATTTTTACTTTTATCTTTTTAAAGATTGGCACCTGAGCTAACAGCTGTTGCCAATCTTTTTTTCCTGCTTTTTTCTCCCCAAATCCCCTCAGCACATAGCTGTGTATTTTTAGTTGTGAGTCCTTCTAGTTGTGGCATGTGGGATGCCGCCTCAACATGGCGCCATGTCCGCGCCCAGGATCCGAACCAGTGAAACCCTGGACTGCCAAAGCCGAGCACATCAACTTAACCACTTGGCCACGGGGCCAGCCTCTGTTTTTATTTTATTTTATTTTTTTTAAATATTTTATTTCTCCCCAAAGACCCCCGGTACATAGTTGTATATTCTTCATTGTGGGTCCTTCTAGTTGTGGCATGTGGGACGCTGCCTCAGCGTGGTCTGATGAGCAGTGCCATGTCCGCGCCCAGGATTCGAACGAACGAAACACTGGGCTGCCTGCAGCGGAGCGCGCGAACTTAACCACTCGGCCACGGGGCCAGCCCCCCCTGTTTTTATTTTTAAAATGGTATCTCATCTAAATCTAGAATCTCAATATTTTTAAAAATTTTATTTGTAAATTATTTACAAAGGTTGGACTAGATTTGAGGAGTGCCCCAATCCCCTTCCATTACCATTTTTACCTGGCAGTATGATGCTAGATAAAATGTCTTTAACTTCTGTGATTGTCAGTTTTCTCGTCCATAAAGAAAAGTTGGTATGACTTGATTTCTGTAATTCTGATTAATGTTTTATATATGTATGCATGTATGTATGTATATATGATTTTGAATTCTCTTTCTCTGCCTTCCTCCTACTTTTGACATTGCTCAAGCTTCAGTTATTGGTCTACTTTGCATGCTCTTTCTGGATATTCTCACTTACTGCTGTGGCTTAAATTACCATCTGCATACTAATGGATTTTCACATGTGTATCTCCAGTTAGATTATTCTCGAGCTTCAGACCTTTTACAAGGTATCTCCATTTTCATGTCCCACAGTAAACTTAGTGGAACATGTCTAAAATTGAATTTATCGTTGCTTCCTCTACACACATCTATTCAGCATTATCTTTTTACTTAATTGGTAGTGTCTTTTACTTGCCCAGTCTTGAAAAAATGGGAGTAATCTTCAATTACTTCTTCACTACACCCTTCTCTCCCACCAGTATTATTGAGTTCTTTATTTTCAGTGCCACTTTCTTAAATTTAGGTCCCTATCATCTCTTTTCTGGATTATTGGAAATGCTTCCTTAATTGCTTTCTGTGGTGCTAGTATACTATTTCCACAGTGGACTCCTATGCTGGAGTAAATGTCCTTAGAATAAAATCTACTATTTAAAATGAATTATTGCGTGATATTTAAACATTCTCTCTTTTTTTGGTAAGGAAGATTGGCCCTGAGCTAACATCTGTTGCCAATCTTCTTTTTTTTTCTCCCCAAAGCCCCGGTACATTGTCTTATATCCTAGTTGTAAGTCCTTCTAGTTCTTGTGAGTTGCTGCCACAGCATGGCTTGATGAATGGTGTGTGGGTCCGTGCCCAGGATCCAAACTGGTGAACCCCGGGCTGCTGAAGCGGAGTGCATGAACTTAACCACTACGCCATTGGGTTAGCCCCTAAACATTCACTTTTACTGTCTGCTTCTCACTCTATATTCTAAACAGGTTAAATCTTCAGTTTCTCAATTATGATGTTATTTTAGTCTAGGCTTTCTCATATGCCTAACTGCCTACTTGAGTCCATCTTACCCCTTTCCCTGGTTATCTTCCTTCCTCTATCTGCGAAGGGAGAAGGCTGTCTCAATTTAGACACATCCTCTGAGAAATCTTTCCTATCTTCCCAGGACTGATTAATTACTCCTTGTGTGTTCTATCATAGCAAATTATAATTGCCTGTAAACGTTTACAATAGATTTCAAGCTCTTTGAAGGAACTGTGTCTTTCTAGTAGGTTCATATATCATCAGAGCAACGTAAAGCCTTATCCTGCTTTGAAAATGTCATAGAAAAACTTAACATGCTTTTCATAGTAGAAATGTTTTTATACCATTAGTTTGACTTTGAAGATTCTGAATTTATGGAGTTAGTTTTATGGTGATTTCCTGTTTTTACTTTTTAAAAAATCTATACTAATTTTTCAAAAGAAAGAATGAATAAGCTGCATAATCATTCACTAAACTCAGGAATTGGGAGAGATGGGGGGATAGAGGGGTGTGTGTCTCATGATCAGAGATGGTTGTCTGTACATATTACCTGGTGGTAAAATAATATTTTTACATGGCTGTATAAAAAATGTAAGCTCAGTTGTTAATACCACACCCCAGAGAGAGAAAGTAATTGTATTATAAAATAAATTTACAAGTTTGGTGTGATCAGAATGTTTTATATGGTTTCAAATATATTTTTACAATCTGGAGTTTTGCCAGTAGGCGTTAGAAAGCATACAGCATGGTACGAATTTGGTTGGGGTTGTCTTTATTGGATTGAAGGACTTGAAAGAAAATGTGTGTGCCTGTCTATTTATGTGTGTCTGTCCTGTTATTTAAAGATTTTCAATAGAGGATATTACTTCGCTTTCTCTGTGTAAACTCATAATTTTGAGTAGATCCTAGAAATAATTGAAAATGACAAGAAGTGTCCTCTGCTTTTGAAGTTATTGTGAAATGATGTTAAATAGACAGCTTAACAGATATTTAATGTGGTTATATTTGAGTTGTGTTGGCTGTTAGAGTGAGTATTAGTTTATAACTAGAAATTACTAGCTTGTCTCTGATATATGAAACCTTATGTATTTGCAATTCCAGAATAGAAGGTGAACTTTTTAGATGTTACAGTGGATTTTTTTTTAGAATGGGTAATCTAAAACTCTGGAGTAGGGAAACATGTAAATCTTGATCTGACTGGTGGTCAGGATTTTTTCTAGATGATTGTGCAACTTTTATAATATTGACCACAATACAGTTGCATTCAGCTTCCTATTTTAAGAGGGAAAACTCAGGAATTCTGTTGAATAGATTTAGACGAACAGGTACTAGGAACAAGTTGAAAGGTCATCTTTTAAGGTTTATTATCGCAGGAAACCTGGGGTCTTTAGGGAGGAAAAATGTCCACGTTTCTTTGAAGGCTATGAGAATATGGGTTAAAATAAAAAACACATTGTTTTAAAAATTTCGTGAAAGCCTTTTGTATGATACTTCAAAAGGTATTCAATTTGAACACAAGGTATTAAAATCCAGTAACTAGTAAGGAACCTCTTTAGGTTATTTAAAACCAGCAAGGGAAATAAAGTCAAGGTAGTCAGAGCTTGTTTTAGTAAGAGCTTATTGGTTGCAGGAATCAGAAACCCATTCAAAGTATGTGAGATAAAATTTATTTTAAATAAATAGGAGACAGTCTTATGAATATCCAAAATCAGAAAATAAAGTCTAGCCAGGCCTCATGGAATCGTAATTTGTCAGTATTCAAGATTACACTCTCTTCCCTCTGCTTTTCTCTGTGCAGTACAGACTGGATTTCTCTTTTTAACTAATTTTTTTTGCATGCTTTTCCCCCTTCTTTCCACTGTAATTTCAGTTTGCAAATAGCAGTGACTCCCCACTGTGCTTGCCCTGGTCTCAACTCTTCGTGATCTTTCTCTTCCAGAGCCTCTTCACATTCTCTAAAGAGAACCTAGTTATTGACTGTCTAGTAGATTGACTCCCTTGGGTCAGGTTTCCATCTCTGGCAAAATTATCAATGCTCAGGAATGGAGCTATTGGGTGGGGATCGGGGAGAAACGAAGTTTGCCTTGGCCTAATGTTTCCGCAAGGATGTCTTCCAGAAAATGGGTTGGTAGGCAGTGTAGGCTTCAAAACGTGCCCATTATAGACCATTTGATATTTTGGGTCAAATTGTATTCTTGATCGTTTAGTTGTGTATAAAGTGGGTTATGGGGACCCTCATACATTGCTAGTGGGAATGTAAAATAAAATGGTTCCTGCACTGTGAAAATCTATTTGGTGGTTCCTTAATAAGTTAAACTAAATTACCATAAGATCCGGCAATTCCACTTTTAGATATATACTGAAAAGAATGAACAACAGGTATTCAAATAAAAACTTTTTCATAGATGTTCACAGCAGCACTGTTCACAATAGTCAAAAGGTGGAGACAACTCATATGTCCATAAACTGATGAATGGATACACAAAATGAGGTATTATCAATACAGTGGAACATTATTCAGTCTTAAAAAGGACTTACTTTTACATGTTACAACATGGATGAATCTTGAAAACGTTATGCTAAGTGAAAGAAGCCAGACACAACAGGTCATATTATGTGATTTTATTTATATGAAATACCTAGAATAAGCAAATTCATAAAGACAGAAAGCAGCAGATTAATGGTTACCAGAGGCTGATGGTTGCACAACATTGTGGATGTACTAAATGCCACTTAATTGTATGCTTTAAAATGGTTAAAATGGTGAATTTTATATTATGTGAATTTCGACACAATGGAAAGAATGCCAAAAAGTATTGGTGAGGTATGTGTATACTGGAGGATGCTTGAAATGATTCACTGGGAGATAGGAAGACGCTATTTATATTTATATTTCCTCTTTCTTAAAAATTTCTGGGGTTCTTTGTGTCTGTTTATAATAAGTACAGTAAAACATGTAATTTATAAGTAAGTGTACATATATTGGGAAGCATGTGCCACAAGTTTTATTTTTTACCAGTATAGGCACTTAGTGCAAAAAATAGGGAAATCGTTGTTTTTAAGAAGGAAAAGCCAATTACTGATCCATCATTAAGTTTTTGCTTTAGTATTTACGAGGAGTTTTTAAACATATTACCAGATTCTCTCTTGAAGTGGACAGGTTATAGAATCCTAATAATGTATTCAGAGAAACTACAGGGCTCAGCTGGCATTCACTTTTAACAGTCTGGAAAATAACTTGGGTTGCTTTTAGCCAAATTGTGTGGTCTGTTATAATTGGACTGACATTTTAAGTATGACTGTTATTCCTAAGAAGAACACCAAGAGGTCTTAGGAATTAGAGATTTGTGAATATCTTCATACTGGGAAGCTGTAGAGGCCAATAATACTAATGATAGTAGATATGAATACTGGGTATTTAAAGAAAAATGAACTATTTTGGGGAAAGGAGTCATGATTTCTGCAAGGACAGGGGTAGGATGCATTGCTGGCTAATTAATGAGAATTCTTTAGGAGATGAATTGGGAGCTGGCCCCGTGACTGAGTGGTTAAGTTCTCGGGCTCTGCTGCTGCGGCCCAAGATCCTGGGTTCGGATCCTGGGCGCAGACATGGCGCCTCGCGTCAGGCCACGTTGAGGCAGCATCCCACATGCCACAACTAGAAGGACCTGCAACTAAGATATACAGCTATGTACCGGGGGGATGTGGGGACATAAAGCAGGAAAAAAAAAAAAAAAAAATTGGAACCAGTTTTTGCTCAATTTGCAATTTTTTAAAAAAAAAAAATAGTAAGATAAAAATAACAGAGTGTATAATATATGTAGACTTTAAAAGCCTTTGGGAAGGTTCCATGTAATTATGGTCATTTCCTTTTTAATGTGAGATCAAAAAGAAATACTAGTTAATTTGAGGGGACCTTTGCTATACAGGAATTACATAGTGGTTATAATTAGGTAGCAAGTGACTATAAGGCAGTGCTACTGATTTGTTAAGCTTTATTTAAAAAGCAAAAGCAAGTGGAACAATATCAGGGCCTTACTTTGCTGGACTCAGCCATCATTGCTCAAAATGTTTTTGGAACTCAACTTTTCGAACAGTTTGCAGAATATCCTCAGTGGCAATTCTTTTTAAAGGACATTTAATTTTTACTAGGATTCTTAATTAAGTTTGGCACAGAAATACAACATGGAGACATATATTCTTTGTGTCAAAAATTAAATGTAAATAATGAAACTGATGTCCTTTCATCCCTCATTAACCTGAACTAAATGTGACTCATAAACTTGGCTCTGAAAATTTCAAAACAACTCTATAGCCATTTTGCATATGCATCATTTAGCACTAAACAGAGTGGAGCAATGTTAATTTAACTATTTTCTTTCCTAGATTGTGAGTTTCTTGAAGCTAGGGACCAAGTTTGTTGAACATGATGTAGTTTCTCCACTTTGATTTAATCATTGCCATCCTTATCAAAGATTCAGACTATTTCATGGACTTTTTTCCCTTTCTCTTTTTTTTTCTTCTTCTCCCTAAAGCTCCCCAGTTCATAGTTGTATATTCTAGTTGTGGGTCCTTCTAGTTCTGCTGTGTGGGATGCCACCTCATCATGGCTTGATGAGCGGTGCTAGGTCCGCAACCAGGATCTGAACCGGTGAAACCCTGGGCCGCCAAAGCACAGTGCGTAAACTTAACCACTCGGCCACGGGGCCAGCCTCCTTTGTCTTATGTTTTTAATTATTGTAGTAAAAAGTTCTGGGAAATCATTATGTTTATAGACCATCCTCCTCATTGATTATATTCTGTAATTCTGCATCTGTTTAATTTGACCCACATTGACTACCCCAAGTTCATTTTCTGTGATGGTGGTATTGCCATTTTTTTGTTGTGTAGAAAGAAGACTTCCTTAAATTATTTGATCTGCAGATCATCACTTGTGAAAGCAAAGAGAGAAAGAGAAGAGGGAGCAAGTGGGGTTGCACCACTGTGGAGTGTCTGACGGCTCTGGATGCCTCTACTATTGTTGCCGTGCCAAGCAGTCTTCATTCCTGCCACCCCATTCATTAATACTTCTTTGAAGAATGTTATTTTTATTTTTACTTTGTTAATGTTAGAAGTGGATTATAACTTCTGGTCCCTTGGTCATGGTTAGAATCTGAAGTTATGTTTTGATTTGAAAGTAGGTAAATGTGAATACTGTGTGGGGTTTGGAACTTTAAGCTAGGCTCACCTTGCGCTCTTGCTTCTTGTTTTACTCTTCTTTTCTGTCATAACACTGTACTCACTTCTGGTTCTTACATCCAATCATCCTTGTTATCTTTACTTCTTTGCTACTTTAGGATGAAGGTACAGTGGTTAATAGACCGTTTAATTAATAAATGGCTAGAGGAGATCTAGGGTTCAGTGTGGTGGGAGTCAACTCCTACGAGTAGAAGTGGCAGAGCTATTAGGCTAATCGTCCATGTAATTTAACCTGGCTTTTTTTCTCTTTGAAATTAGAGGTACATCAGAATTCTTTGTTCTCTATTATCACCTACTAGATAAAGAGATTTATTTTAACACTTTACAATTGGTGTAATGATAATGGTTTCAGAGGCTGTTTTGTCCCTGTAAAGACCTGGACCAGAAGAGATGAAGCATGTTGAAGATTTCAGAATTAGTGGCAGGATTGCCACTTGTTCATGTTTCCTGACTCGCAGGTCAGGCATTTTCTACTCGTTTCCCTGTAAAAGTTTTAAATTGTTATTATTTAGGTTTGCATAACAGTCCTGAGGATACGTCAGTCCAATTTCACTACCCCAGTGAAGAAATTGTAACATTCTCCTATATACATATATTTTTTTATATATTTATTTAAAAAAATTTTTTTTGAGGAAGATTAGCCCTGAGCTCACATCTGCCACCAATCCTCCTCTTTTTGCTGAGGAAGATTGGCCTTGAGCTAACATCCATGCCCATCATCCTCTACTTTATATGTGGGATGCCTGCCACAGCATGGCTTGATAAGCGGTGCGTAAGTCTGCACCTGGGATACGAACCAGTGAACCCCAGGCCACCGAAGCAGAACATGTGAACTTAAGCACTGCGCCACCAGGCTGGCCCCCTCTCCTGTATTTTTTTTAATGAATTTTATGTTTTAGTACAGTTTTAGATTTATGGAAAAATTAAGAAGAAAGTACAGAGAATTCCCATATGCCCTGTACCCAGATTCCTCTATTAACATACCTAGTGTATTTGTTATAATTAATGAACTGATACATTATTGACTATATATAATGTAGTTCTAATTAATATATATAATATAATAAAACCCACACTTTATTCAGAATTCCTTAGTTTTTATCTAATGTCTTTCTTTTCCAGAATCCCATCTGGGATACCACATTATATTTAATTTTCATGTCTCTTTAGGCTTCTGTTGGCTGTGGTGGTTTCTCAGACTTGCCTTGTTGATGACCTGGGTGGTTTTTTTTTTTGGGAAGATTAACCCTGAGCTAACTACTGCCAATCCTCCTCTTTTTGCTGAGGAAGACTGGCCCTGAGCTAACATCCATGCCCATCTTCCTCTACTTTATACTTGGGAAGCCTACCACAGCATGGTTTTTGCCAGTTCGTGCCATGTCCACACCTGGGATCCAAACGGGTGAACCCCGGGCCGCCAAGAAGTGAAACGTGTGAACTTAACTGCTGCGCCACCGGGGCCGGCCCTGACCTGGGTGTTTTTGAGGGATACTGGTTAGGTATCATAGATGCCTCTCTATTGTAATTTGTCAGATGTCTTCATGATTAGACTAGGGTTGTGGGTTTTTGGGAGGAAGGCCACAGAGGTAAAGTGCAATTTATATCATGTCATACCAAGAGATAATACTGTTAATATGATTTGTTGCTGTTGATGTTGACCTTGATCACCTGGCTTAGGTAGTATTTGTCAGGTTTCTCTACTGTAAAGTTATTCTTTTTTCCTCCCCCTTCCATGTTATATTCTTTGGAAAGAAGTCATTGCACAGCCCACACTTAGAGTATCTACATAAATTATTTGGAATTCTTCTGCATGGGGATTTTTTTCTCTTTTCTTTCATTCATTTATTCAATCATTTATATCAGTATAGACTCATAAATATTTATTTTTATGCCTTGGGTTATAATTTATTAGTACTTTATTTTGTTGCTCAAATTGTTCCACTGGGAACCTTTCTGTTGATGCCTGTGTCCTGTCAAGATGGTATATTTTTCTTGTGTTTGCTTGTTTTTTGAGTACTTTCTTACTTTCTGGCACTTCAGAATACTCCAGGCTCATCTTGTATATTTCCTGCCCCAGTCCTAGAATCATCTGATTCTCCAAGGAAACCTAGGTCCCTTTATCAGAGAATGGTTTTAGAAACCAATATTTGGGTGCTATGTGTACTTATTGCTACTGAAGTGTTGTTGCTTTTATTTAGCTGTCTCAAGTGACAGAGCAAGAAAGTATGTGTGTATACTAACCTATGTTTTTCTACACATATCTATAAATCTATATGTAATCATCTGTATCTATAGTAAGCTAAACATGAGTTCATATTTTGACTCTGCCTCTAGTCCATTATATTACCACATGGATCATTCTAGTCTCTTTCCGTTGCTTTATTGGTAGATTTCCACTCCAGCAGTGACAAACCTGGCTCTCTCCATTTCCTTAATTTTTCAGTTCTAATATGCTTGTATAGTAGTATCAAAATTGTTAACCTATATCCCCATGGGAAATAACGTTATCAGCCAGAGTATAGTTCTTGTGTGCAAGTCCTTTTAGTTTTACAGATACCACTCATTTCCAAAGTTACCTGGAGCAGGACCTTTTCCTTCTACTCCTTTTAGTGAGATTCTTCATACATTTGTAAAACAGATCCTTTTGTCACAGTTTGCATTCTTGACCTCCTAAAAAGCTTTTTAAAATTTTCATAATTAAAGTTTATTCTTTGTACTTTGTCAACTTCTGTAGGTTTTAAGAAATGTGTGATGTCATGTGTACACCATGGTAGTGTCACGTGGAATGGTTTTATCTCCTTTGCTTCACCTATTTCACCCTCTCCCCCTCTTCCCAAACTTCAGAGAACCAATGATCTTTTTACTATCTCCACAGTTTTGTCTAATCCAGAATGCTACATACAGTATGGAGCTTTTTCAGACTGACTTCTGTCACTGAGCAGTATGCATTCCAGTTCATCCATGTCTTTTTATTGTGTGATAGCCCATTTGTTTTTATTTCTGAATAATGCTCCATTTTATGCACGTGCCACAGTTTGCTTATCCATTTGCCTATTGAAGGACATCTTGATTGCTTCCAGATTTTGGTGATTATGAATAAAACTTCTATAAATATTTGCATGCAGGTTTTGTGTGGACATAAGTGTTCAAATCAGTTGGGAAAATACCTAAATGTATACTTGCTACATCTTATGGTATGACTGTTTAATTTTGTAAGAAACTGCCAAACTGTCTTCCGAAGTCGCTGTACCATTTCGCTGTCCCATCAGCAGTGAGTGAGAGTTCCTGTTGCTCCACATCCTCACCAGCATTGGGTATTGTCAGGGTTTTTGATTTTAACCAATCTAATAGGCGTGTGGTGACCCTCCTGTATTTTTAATGTATACATTGCAGACCTTCTGGGACATAAAAATATTTACTATGCTTGACATTTTATTTCATGTGGTAGATGTTTTTATAAACCTTTTTTAAGTGAAATAATTTTAAAAGTTTTGGGGAGCGCTTAAGGAAGCTGTTGGTAATTTCTAAAGCAAAGAATTTTTTGCATAATTAATTCCCTTGTTATAAATCTGTTCAAAGCTCTTTCAAAGTGAAGCTTTTGTTAGAAGAATAGTGAGGTGTGTTTCTCATGAGAGCAAGAAATTTCTCGGTAACACATTTTCCTGTATTTTGAGTTATAGTATATAATACCCTATTAAAATGCATTTTTCTCAAAAGATAAAAAAAGTGACAACTGTGTTTTTTTAATGATGTTGTAATTATGGGGACTATTTCTTTTCATGTTTCACATTTTCTGCACTGTTTTGTAACTAGAAAAGTTTTTAAAAAATCAAACATATAAAATTTATTCTTATAAAGATATTATAAGAAATTTAAAAAAGAATTTTAACCACCCCCTCCAAAAGAAAAAACACACCAAAAAAATCTCAGTTTTCTTGTGTTGTGCTAAGGAGGAAGGAACACTAAGATATAGAATCAAGAGACATTGGCGTGGGTCTCAACCCTTAGCTGGCCGGTCATGAAGAAGTCACTTAGTCTCTTTGAACTTCATTTTCTTCAATTGTAAGATGAAGAGGTTGTGCTTATCCTGGAAGTGGTATCTTCTAGCTCTAATATTCTATGATTCTGTGGCACCTGTAGTTGCTATTTTGCTTAATAGTTTTCTCCTAAGCAAACATTAAAAAAAAAAAGGTTTCTAAGAATTTCAAATGATCTCATCCATCTGTAGGATAGATTTGTGTCAGTTGATATGTAATTATTCACCAGATATCTGTTGAGTGCCTTCTTCATGCTAGTGGAGTGCTGATTGCTGGGGACAGATGAACAGATAGGTCACTTACTTTAATTAAATGTGGTGTATTGTACATAGTTATTTACAAAGTCATGTATATTTTTATGTGTGTGAGACTCTCAGATTTATTTTTCTGGAAAATTTCCTTTTGCAAAAAGACAGAAGTATAAAAGTGTTAGGTGTCATTATCACTTGAAGGTCAGTGTGAAATGATGTTAAACACTTACTAAATATTAGTGAATCAGTAAGAAAAAGTGTTTGTTGAGATCATCAAAGTTAATCCCCTCGCCATTCAGAGTCTGCTGTTGACAAAATGAAAACCTCAAACCTCACATAAACTAACATTTTGAGTCAATTAATTCAGTGTAAGAGTGAGAAAAAAATTTACAATGTAAGATACTTTATTAGTAACTAAATTTTTGTTAATCGCAGAACGATCCTGTAAGCCTTATGTGTTCTGAAATTTATTATAGATAAAGCATTCTGACTTTATAATGTGAAACTAAAACAGGGGGCTAAGAATGTAAATAACTGGTTCTGTTTGAGAATCTTGCGTAGTTTACATTTTGTTTAGATATTTTATAAGTGTTTTATAACTTTAGTTGAGGAGAACTATCAGTATGTATATAATTGCTTAAATATTTCATACTTTGGGTGATTTGGAGGATTTGGTGCTTAATATTTTAAATTCCTTTTGTTTCTAGAATGTCAGAAATAAGATTTTAAATTTGAAATATTATCTTTTGCTTTTTTTTGAGGAAGATTAGCCCTGAGCCAGTATCTGCTGCCAATCCTCCTCTTTTTTTGCTGAGGAAGATTGGCCCTGAACTAACATCCATGCCCATCTTCCTCTACTTTACATGTGAGATGCCTGCTACAGTATGGCTTGATGAGTGGTGCATAAGTCCGCACCTGGGATCCGAACTGGTGAACCCCGGGCTGCTGAAGTGGAACTCAAAAACTTAACCGCTGTGCCACCGGGCTGGCCCCCTGTTTTTTGGTTAGAAGAAATTCTTTGAAACAATGGTTCATAAAATTTCCGTCCATATAAAACTTACCACGTCTTGTTTATTTTTTTTTTTCCCCCCTGAGGAAGATTAGCCCTGAGCTAACTACTGCCAGTCCTCCTCTTTTTGCTGAGGAAGCCTGGCCCTGAGCTAACATCGTTCCCATCTTCCTCTGCCCTACATGTGGGATGCCTACCACAGAATGGCGTGCCAAGCAGTACCATGTCCACACCCGGGATTCGAACCGGCGAACCCCAGGCCGTAGAGAAGCGGAACCTGCAAACTTAACCGCTGCGCCACCAGGCCGGCCCCCCATGTCTTCTTTAAAATGTAGATTCCTGGGCCTCTACTCAGAGATTGTTTTAGTAGATTTGGGACAGGGACTAGGCACCTGGATTCTTAACATGTACCTTGAGAATATGGATGCAGTTGGTTCTTAGACCCCTTTGAGAAACTGCCTTTACAGACTTTTTCTCCCCCCTTTAAGAGATTTCTGTGACCCTACGTTTTGTGGGATGAAGAGAAATATTATCTTCACTTTGTCTGGAGGAAGGTGATATTGGGAGAGAGATAGGGCATAGTGGAGATATGTCCTTGAGAACATTTTTTTGTCATTTCTTTGATTCTAAGAAATGACTGAAATCTCTCAGCTTTCTGGAGGACTTCAGTGAAGATGCAGTACTGTTTGAAGACCACAACAAACATGCAAACTCACATTGTATGGATTTTGTGATTATTAATTTGAAAATAGGCATTATTCTTACAAATATGATTTTCTAGTGTCTCAATAGTCTAGCAGAAAATTGAATTGGCAGACTCTGGAAGAAATAAGTGGTTTTGAGAAATTATTATGTTTTCATTTCTAGGCATAGTAATTTTTATCTGCCATGTTCAGAGTCCCAGGTCTAACTAATTAATTTAAAACTGCCTTAATGATAGTGTGAAAAAATTACAGTTGCTTGTTAATCATGCTTGTAAATCATGTAAAAAATAATGATTGTGTAAGATCTCCATCTGTTCTGGCTTACTAAGTGTCCTTAATTAAGTGCAGGTGAATTTCTGGTTGGTCCCTGGCACTGTGATTTAGGGCTCCCCAGTATTTCAGTACTAGCGTAATTGCCTTTGCTTAAAGCTGATGTTTCGGTACTATAGATCTTTTAAAATTAATTTTATCAATCAGTTGTGCAGTCTGGTTGCTGTTGCTTTGCTCTGACTTAACTCAGTTCAGCTAACATCTGTTGAGTGCCTACTATAAGTTTGGCATAGGCTTAGACACTGCATATATAAAGATGAGTAAGATTTGGTCCCTTTCCCCAAGGAGTTTAGGGAGACATATTTTAAACCACTACCTGGTTTCCATCCCCATTTGTATTTTAGTCACACAGTCTTGCTTTCAGTTCTTCCAAATATTTTGCTCCCTTTTACCATCAGACTTTTTTCTTATGCCTGCAATGTCTCAATTAATCATTTAATATCTCAAGGATATTTATGAAGCTAATACTCTTCCATAACACTTGAGATGTGATTGCAGTGTGTTTGTGTGTGCCTTTCGTTTTGTTTTCCTTTCCTAGTAATTGGCACAGAACAGATGGACAACTGATAATTGGCAAATAAGTACACAGAAGAATACATGAAGTTTTTTATTCCCTTAACAACTCTACTTTTTCTATATTTGTCCTTAGCTGTCCTTTCTTCCTTTTCTTATCAGGTTTAGATTCCCTGATCTTTAAGTGCATAGCTTTCCTGCCAGCTTTTTTCCTCCCGTCTCCCATTGCCTTTCCTTTGTTCATCCTGAAGAAAAATCACATACTTCTGCATGTTGGTACCACTGTAAATTCATGGTTTCCAGTTATAGTTGGGGGCCTCTCAGGTGTCCTTTACCTTCTGTATTTCCTTAATCAGCTTTTTCTTCATGACTATTTAAAATCTTTTTTACTCTCATTAAGCGCCTGTCACTCCACAGATGACCTGGCTTTCTGCTTCATGAGGAAATAAAAGGAAGCAGAGCAGAGCTACCTCAATGAATATCTTGCCACATATTTATCTATATCTGTACCCATCCTTCGTGAGTAAGAGCATAGCCTATTGATTATGCTCTTGGGAGTTAGAGAGGCTTAGTTGGGTTCAAATCCACCACTTGAAACCTTGGGTAAGTTGCTTAACCTCCTTGAAGTTTTGTTTCCTCATCTATAAAAAGAGTAATAATACCTATGTATAGGGGTGCTGGCTATTGTAAAGGGCTTAGTGTAATATCTTATAAGTATTAAAGTTTCAATACAAAATCATGATAGTGCTCATGATGATAATGATAAACCATCCTTAAATAAGTGAATCAGGGGATCTCTTTTTCCCACCTGTTGGGTCCCATCCCCTCTTTCTTTTAGGGATTTGCTCTATTTGTTCTTACTCTTAACTGATTTTTTAGTCAGCCTGTCTACTGGGCCCTTTCCCATCAGCATTTAAATGTGCTTAAATCATTTCTGGTTTAAAAAAATCATCTTTTCGGGGCTGGCCCCGTGGCCGAGTGGTTAAGTTTGCGCGCTCCGCAGCAAGTGGCCCAGTGTTTCGTTGGTTCGAATCCTGGGCCCAGACATGGCACTGCTCATCAAACCATGCTGAGGCAGCATCCCACATCCACAACTAGAAGGCCTCACAACAAAGAATATACAACTATGTCCCGGGGGGCTTTGGAGAGAAAAAGGAAAAAAATAAAATCTTTCAAAAAAAATCATCTTTTCATTTTTCATAAAGTTTTTCAACGCTGTCCTACTACCTTCTCCCTTTCGTAGCTGAATTTCTTGAATAAGTTTATTCTACTTTCTACTTTCTGTTTCTTCTTTGTTCACCTTTCACTCACTCCTGAAGTGCTGAAGTCTGGCTTGGACCTCCATCACTGCAGTAAAGTGACGTGCTAGTGATTTCCTTGTATGAAATCCAGTGAACTTATCACGGTCTTTTCCTTTAGATTTTTTGTTAGGAGTTGGCTTTGTAGGCCCTCTTTCTTGAAACATTTTTTTCAGCTTCTTTTGTCTAGACAGTCACCAAGTGCTATAGAGCCTATCTGATAAATCTCAGATTACTAACTCTGTCTCCATTCTCACTACCTTAATACAGTCCATCTTCCCCTGGGTTATTACAACGGCCCATTAATTGGTCTCCCGCTAGAGTCTTGCTGTACTCTAATCTCTTCTCCTTCTTCTGATGTGAATGGTCTTTGTCAAATGGGAAATTTTTATTTTTCTCCAGCTTAAAACTTCTCTGCAGCTTCTCATTGCCCTTAAAATCAACTTCCGTCTTGGCTTTACAGAGCTCTGTGTAATTGATCCCTTCCTTCCTTCCGAGCCTCATCTCTCTTCACTCCCAGTCACACCAAACCTCTATTGTGGTCTTAGGTGCTGTGCTTTGCTTAGAAGTGTTTCGGCATAATGTCCCTACCGTTTTTTCTGTTTGGAGCAGTCCTTGAACTCCTTCCCTTCTACCCGTATTTCCCAGCTAATTCCATTTCTTCTTTCTGGTCTCAGTTGAACATCTTTTGGGAAGCTTTCCCTGACTCTCAGAAATCTTTGTTCAATGCCCTCCTATGCTGTATGCTTCTGTCTTTACGATACCCAGCACCCCATGTTGTAATTGTCTGTTTACTTATTCGTGTTGCCTCCTTGACTCATACCTTTGTTAGGAAATGATCCTTGTCTGTTTTGTTCACCATTGTATCCCGACTGCTTAATGCAGGACCTTAGTTTAGCAGGTCAATGAGTTAATGAATAAATGAGTGAAATCTTAGTGGTTCTCCAAGTATTTGAAACTGAAAAAAGATGTTAAAAATCATACTTTGGCATCAGAGTATAGAGATATATATGAAGCTTATTTAAGCCTTCTATTTAAATCAGACCAAGTGGCTAATCTTTCCTGACTGATTTTAAGCCAGACAAAACAACACAGTGATGAGAGAGAAGGAAAATATAGCTTAGCTGTCTTACTTGACTTTCTTTTTGGTATTGTAGAGAAAGACTGTAGACTCCAATGTAGATCTATTTTAGGCCAGTTTCCAGGTACTAAGATAGATTCTGAAAAGAGAAACCTGATAACTTTTGTTTTAGAGGCCACTGAAAGAATGACTGTTTTTGGGATAGTTGATGAAACCTTCATGCAAAAGAAAATACCCTTTGAAACACATTAGAAATTATGCTTCTTTCAGGAGGCTAAGTGTATATTGAGAATGTACAAATGAAGACTTTCGGCAAAGGGACAAGTGTTTTTGTACAACTATTTGAGGCTATCAAAACTCCTCTTTAATTATGAATAACGTGTTTTAGTTAAGCATTGCCTACCCTGTTTATGATACATTAAATTAAAAAAAAATCTCCTGATATGCTTCTTTCTCCTCTGTTTTCTGTTGTCGAATTAGTATTTGTACTAGTAGATGAATAAGAAGAGTTGTTAAATAGGCTAATTTTATTACTGTTCTGCTATATTTAAAAATAAGGCAGGAAATTAAGGCCTCAAGTTAGGTTTTGGATAATTTCTGATTTTTAGGTTTGGGCTAATTTTTCCCAGTGTATAAAATCTAAGCTCAATATTACACATAAATTAGGATGTGTAAATAATCATAGTATGGAAAGAATTTTATGGCAACCATCTTTTACCAGTACTTAACCTTTCTAAGTTTGGCTTATGCCATCTGTAAAGTGGTAATAATACCTATTTCAAAGGATTTTTGATCAAGAATAAGTATGATCACATATGTGAGCATAATTAATATATACTCAATAAATATTTGTGGAATGAGAGTACAAGTAAGGCCACAATAGCTGCACAGAAAATAAAATTAATAGTAGTATGTACAATGAGGCTAAAAGGTAGCAATATCAGTACAAGAAAAAGAAGTTTCTATTCTATTTTGTGATTTTAAAATTTTATATAAATCCAGCTCTTATCAGATGCTTATACACCTAAACACAACTTTAACCATTCATTTATTTAATTACACTTTAAAAACCATTGTACTATAAATACTTAAGTTGCTCTAATATTGTTATATAAGAGAACTACCATTACTAAACTGAAGGAACTGTTGTCCTTCAGCTTTTCCTTCTCCCAGCCTCCTCATCAAAATGTATTTTTTAAGAGTATATAGAAGTTATGCCAGGCATAATGGTTTCTATTTCAATGTCACTACTGTGCTGAAGCACTAAAATTAAAAGACTAGACTTGTGCTTATTTAATAGCTTAGGTTGTATAACTATAGTCAGTCTAGAGATTAGATTTATTTGACAAAGATTTTACATTTGAAATGCTCTAACAGTTATCACTCTTAATCAGAATAGAGATAATATCTAAAAAGATACTTTGAACAAATATTCATATTGGACAGAGATAGTGGCTGAAAATTATTTATAAATTGGTGACTTCTAGAACCATTAGAATGCTCTATATGGTAAAGTTTAACCAGAAATAAATAACAGTAAATTTGCTAACATAAAGTTTTTAATTTTAAAATAATTAGATGGGATCTCTTAAATTCTCGTATTTCAACTGGTGGAATCTTAAATACATACCTCAACTAAATACTTCCCCATTTGCTTTCCAAGATAACAAAGCAACAGTGACTACAGGGAAGGTTGGGACATTTATTTTATTTATTTAAATAGTTTTTTTTAAAGAACATTTTTAGATTTATAGAAAAATCAAGAACATATTACAGAGAGTTCTCATACACTCTCTGCCCAATTTCCCCTATTATTAATAATCTTATATTAGTATGACACATTTGTTAGAATTAATGAATCAATATTAATACATTATTATTAACTAAAATCCATACTTTATTCAGAGCTCTTTAGTTTTTACCTAATATCTTTTTTCTGTTCTAGAATCCCATCTAGGATACCACATTATATTACATTTAGTTTTTATGCCTACTTAGGCTTCTCTTTTTTCCTTGTTGTTGATGACCTGGTCAGTTTTGAGGGGTACTGGCCAGGTATTATAGATTTCTGTCTATTGGAATTTATCTGATGTTTTCCTCATGACTAGACTAGAGTTGCAGGTTTTGAGGAGGAAGACCACAGAGCTAAAGTGCCATTTATATCATGTCATACCAAGGGATATATACTATTAATATGATTTGTTGCTGTTGATCTTTATCACCTGGCTGAGGTAGTATTTGTCAGGTTCCTCCACTCTAAAGTTATTGTCCCTCTGTCCAGTCGCTGTGCATAGCCCACACTTAAGGAATAGGGAGTTTTGTTCTCCCTCCTTGAGGGCAGAGTATCTACAAAAATTGTTATATATGTAAATTATAATCTGTCTTCCTCTGGCTCACTCTCTCTCCCCCCTTCTCTCTCTCTCCCTCCCTCCCTCCGTCTTTCTCTCTCCCCTCTTTCTTCATTCAATCATTTTATATCAATATGGACTCATTTATTTTTATACCTTGGGTTATAATTTAATACTACTTTACTTTGTTGCTCAAATTGTTCCAGCCTTGGCCATTGGGAACCTTTCTGTTGTCCCATCAAGGTGGTCTGTTTTTGTTGCATGTGTTTGTTTTTTGGGCACTCTCTTACTTTCTGGCACAAAATACTCCAGACTCACCGTGTATATTTCCTGCCCTAGCCCTAGAATCAGCCCTCTCTCCGAAGAACCTTGGTTTCCTTTGTTGGAGAACAGTATTAGAAACCAATATTTAGGTGCTGTGTTTGCTCATTGCTACTGAGGGGCGTTGTTGCTTTTATTTAGCTGTCTCAGCTGACAGAGCAAGAAAATACATGTGTGTATACTCATCTGTGTATATACACCTATCTATAAATATTTCTGTATGTAATCACCTGTATCTACACTAAGCTCAACATGAGTTTGTATTTTGACTCTACCTCTAATACATTATATTATCACATGGATCATTGTAGCTTCCTTGCCTTCCTTATCTGTAAATTCCCACTCCAGCACTGGCAAACCTGGCCGTCTCCCACCCATTTATTTAATTGTTTAATTCTGTTATATATGTATAGTAGTATTAGAATTGTTAACTCTTAACCCTGTGGGAAATAACTAAATCAATTAAAATAAAGTGCTTCTGTGCAGTTCCTTTTGCCTTTAATCTTAGGAATTCCGCTCATTTCCAAAGTTATCTAGGTCAGTACCTTTTCCTTCTACCCCCCTCGCTGAGGTTGTTTCATACATTTATAATACAGTTAGATCCTTCTGTCACACTTTACATTCCTTCCTAGGATCCCCTGACCTTCTAAATGATTTTTAAAAATTTACATACATTGATTCATTCTTTATGCTTTAAAGTTTTGTGAGTTCTGACAAATGCATAATATCATGCATACAATATTATAATATTATACAGAATAATTTCACTGGTATAGGAAAAAAACCCCCTTTGCGTCATATATTCAACCCTCTTCCCTTTTCCCAAACTTTTTGGGAACTGTTGATCTTTTTACTGTCTCCGTAATTTTACCTTTTACAAGGTGTCATATAATTGGAATCATGATACATAACCTTTTTAGACTGAATAAATTTTTGTTTATTTTTTAAAGATTTTATTTTTTCCTTTTTCTCCCCAAAGCCCCCCCGGTACATAGTTGTATATTCTTAGTTGTGGGTCCTGCTAGTTGTGGCATGTGAGATACCGCCTCAGCATGGCCCCACGAGCAGTACCATGTCCGCGCCCAGGATTCGAACTGACGAAACACTGGGCCGCCTGCAGCAGAGCGCGCGAACTTAACTACTCGGCCACGGGGCTGGCCCCAGAAATTTATTTTTTAAATGCTCTTTCCTGGTATCCTTAGAAGCCATTTTGGAATGGTGTTGATGGAAATCTAAGCCAAACTTCCATCTGATATAACGCCTCTATAGCATCCTTTGATGGTGGTCCTTCAGTATCTCTTTGAACTTACCTAGTGACACGGAACCCACCACTTTTTGAAATCTTGCCTTGTATTGAGCTTCAGATTCCTCCTTAGAGCTTCTACTGAATGATGTGAGTTTGACTTCGGGGTGACTTAGAATATGTCTCTTCCTTTCTCTACAAAGCAGACAGTTTTAATATGCTCTCTTCTGCTAGCTACGTTCCTTTAACTTCTCTGCTTTTCAGAATCCTAGCTGGTTAACAACTTGTGGGTACTCTTCAGTGTTAAATAGAGTGTTCAGAATGTAATCTTATACATCAGCTATGTAGCGTTCTATGTGATTTCCATTGCCATTTTCATCTCTCTCAAGTTTATCTTAACACATTGCAGCCATTTTAGCCTTCCAAATGCAAATGTTTTCTTATGTCATCATCGTTCAAAACTTGACAGTTGCTCCCTTTTGCATTAGAGTGGTACTTCTTTATGCAGGACATGTTTCACAATAATCTGTGGAGTTTAAAAAAATATATAGATGCTCAAGCTGTACTTCCTGGGGATTCTGGAAGTGGAAAGTGATTTTAGAGACTCTTATTTTGTGGAAGAGGAAACTAAAGGCCTGATAGGCTAATCAGTTTGATCCTGACCACAGCTTGGAATGGGATTAGAACCCGTATCTCTTGGTCCTATCAGATCTACAGCTCTTTCTAGTAGTCATTTAAAGACTTTTTTGTGTGTTCTCAACTTGCCCTCTTGCTATGTTTTCTCCATACTATCACCTTGTCTCAGCGTACATCACACTTAACCTGCCTCTGTGCTTTTCCTTGCACTGTTTATTCTACCTCGAATACCTTAATCTCTTTTTGCCTTTTCTGTTGAAATACCACATATTTTTCAGGATTCAGCTTGCTTTTTACTTCTTACATGAGATACTGCTTGGTTCTTCCAGGAATGATCACTTTATTCATAACATGCTTATGCACTCATCATGGTTAGTCAGATTTTACATATGTGTTTTTCTCTTACAGTATGTTAATCATTATAGTTCTTACAAATTTTTGGAATTGGCTAGGAATTTTATAAGCTTTCTTGTTTTTCAGTATTTAAATAAGCAACTACCAATATACACATGCACACCCTCTTACCTAAATTGTAATGATCTTGAGGGTAGGGCTGCATATTGATTACACTTGTATCCTTCAGAATGGCTAATATAGTACTATGTACAATGAGCATGCTTGATAAGTGTTTGAATGGGTTCATACAAGTTCAAGCTAATATTATATGTTTTTGAGCAGCTACTTCACACTTTAACCTCATAAATGAACTTAGGATCAGCTGGGAGGATCACAATTTTTTGTGCCTCTTAAGGCAAGTTCGTGCCATCCTATACTTGTCTGGTGGTTTTACAGTTCAATTCCAGATTTTTTGTTTATGTGGTTAAATTTCATCTTGTCTAGTATTCTAGCTTGCTTGTTATTTTTAAATGCTGATTTTTTTCATCTGTAGTATTTGCTATTTTTCTCAGCTTCATGTCACCCATGAATTTGGTAAGTATGCCTTCTTTGTGTGCATCTAAGTCTCAAATATTGAAAAGGATAGAGGCTTTATGTACCTTTAGCTTACCTAAAGAACTCACAAGAACATATATACCATTGAAAGTGTTCTTACAGAGTTGTTTAACCACTGAAAAGTCATCCATCCAAATAACTATTCAGCTTATACTTTCTTTTGTGGTTTTTGTCTGTTTTCATCTTTCTGAGCACTTTATACTTCTTTTGAACCTCTTTTAAGGTGTACCTAAGTTAATTTTAAGGTGTACCTAAAAATTCCTGCCTTCAAGAAGTAACTATTTAGCGTGCTAGAGAACAGCCAGTCTCTTCATAAACCGTAGCTGTATATTCCAGGTAATTTCTTTTTAGAAGTAACCTCTGTGAGAGAAAAGCTGTTAATGTATCATGAGTAGACATTGTGATGTAGGGGAAACTTACCCCTTAGGTCTTTTCAATACCTTCCTCTCTGAGAGCAATTTCCTGGCATGCATCTTGCTATGGGCCGAGCTGATAAACCCAGGTCTTAGATATGATTCTGTATGAAGAAAACAGTAACTTAATGCTGTATTTATGTGTACAATATAAAGTGAGTCCATTTTTAACTCAGGAAGAATGTATAATATTGAGTGACCACAGTTGAACAAGTGTCTGATAATCCTAGAATGTTTCATTTTGAAAAAAGGTTTTGCAGTCACTAGTCTGGTCTGTTCTTCTCATTTTATAGCTGAGGAAGCAAAGGCCTGAGGTTTACTGACTTGAATAAGGTTCCATAGTTAGTTGCTGATAGAGCTGAGACTTGAACCAGGACTCCTTTGCGAATCTTAAAGTTCTAAAAAGGTAGAAGTGATCTCTCTGTAACATTTTCTTCCTAGAAAACTTTCCCTATCAAAAAAATTGTATAATATCGTAAATATAACAGTAATGCAATAATTATATACAGATATAGAGTAATTATAAAATTAGTCTATAATTGTTTAACCACAATCCAGGTTAAGAAATACAATATTGACAGCACTTCCAAAGTTCCCTTTACTAGTTCCTCAGTTACCCCCTTCCTCTTCTCAGAGATAACCACTATCTTACTTTTGTGAAAATTATTCTTTGCTGTTTTAAAAGGTTTTACCACCTATGTGTGTATCCCTAAACACTAAAGTTTACTTTAGTTTTTGAACCGTACTGCATGTACTCTTTTGTGAATCACTATATTTTTCATATTTTATTTGTGTTGATATAAATAGGTATAGTTTGTCTGTTTTCATTGCTGTATAGTATTCCATTGTATACCTCTACCATAGTTTATCCATTCTGCTTAGATGGACATTTGGGTTGTTTCTGATTTTGAGTTGTCACAAATAAGGCTGCTACGAATACATGCTTCTGTGTATATTCAAGAATTTCTTGAGGTTGCATGCCTATATATAGGATGTCTGGGTCTTGGGGTATGTACGTCTTCAGCCTCACTCGATAATTAGAAACTGAGATATTCTAGTCCACTGTGAGAGGGCTGTTTGCTTCCTGTTTGCCCTTATTCCTAGAGTGTAGCCCTTCAGGATCTCAAGCCAAAGCATAGGCTGGTTTCCTAGAGCCTCTCCCCTTGGTAGGCCCTGGACTCCGCCTTTGCTCTTCTACCATTTTAGGATATCAAAAGCACTGCTCAGCCTCTCAGTCTCTGCTTCTGGATCAGTCAGTTGCTCCAGGGTAAAAGTACCCCCCAAAATGTTTTAATTTTCTGATTTCTGTCGTCTCATGGATCTTGACCTGGTGTTACCTATGCTTCTGTTAAGCTCTTTGATGCTTTTAAATATTTTTTACAGCCTGTCGTGCATAAAGAGTTTGTTCTGAATTTGCCTACTCTACATTTCCTGGAAGTGGAAATTTGTCCCCATTGGGCTTTTAGTTTTAATTACTATATTTTTAAAATGTGAATTTGCTTTCTTTTCAAAGCTGCACTCTCAGTTTTTTGTTTCTTATTCCCTATAGCTATTTTCAAGTTTGTCCTTTATTCTTATTCTTTGTGTTTTGCTTTCTTGTATGCTTGGTAACTTTCTTTGGAAAATTATTTATTGGTTATCTTTGAGGCCTGTGATGAAGATGTATTCCTCTGGAGAAAATTGCATTTGCTTCTGTGGGTGTCTTGGTGGGGAATGGGCGTGTGTGTACCGGTCCAGAACCACTGCTTTAAACTATAGTCATGGCTTCAGTTCTTTTAGGCCACTCAGGTAAGATGATTTGGGGCAGCAAATATGTACAAGGACTGTATTGTGGTAACAGCTTTTTATGGTTTGTTTTTTTTTTTAAGGAAGATTGACCCTGAGCTAACATCTGTGTCTATCTTCTTCTATTTTATGTGGGATGCCACCACAAAGTGGCTTGCCCAGTGGTGGTAGGTCTGTGCCTGGGATCCAAACCTGTGAACCCCGGGCCACCGAAGTGGAACGAGTGAACTTAACCACTATGCCAACAGGCTCGCCCCTGGTTGAAATTTTTATCTGCTTTTCTTGAGTCTCAAAGCAACTCTCCTGTGGGATGAGACCTGAGGGTTAGTGTTGTAGCTTAATGGGAGAGGGTCTCCTGTTAGAATGTCTACCTTGGTGGCTCTGTCTTCTGTTCCCTGGCCAAGTGAAGGACAGAAGATAGAGCTCAAGCTTGCAGGGTTCAGTACCTGCCCTCAAGGCTAAAGCAGTTTTGTGTTCCGTTTGACTCTCCCACTTTACGCCTTCACTTGGATTTTGACCTGTTAATAAAAAGTCTTAGTATCTTACTGATTCTTCCATGCTTTTAAAATAATCAAGTGCATGGATTTTTCTTTACTTGTTTTTAATTCATCATTTTTAGTTATTTTCATATAGGGTTGATCTTTATACCTGGAAAGACATATTATCAGAAGCCGAGGTATTCGTTTCTGTAAGGCTTTTTGATCACCCTCTAATGACTTCTGGACTTAAATAAAAAGTGAGTGAAAGGTCATTTATGAATTATTGAATTTGCAGATCCTATAGTTCCAGTGTTTGAAACCCTTCATGAAGGAAGAGAGACATTTCCCTCCCAGATAGTTGTACACTGATAGATTGTTAGGATGGAATTTGTTGTTGTTTGAAATGACCTGATTGTTATTCTTGAGGAACAATTCACTGTATTAACATAGGTTTGTCCTGTTGAAAATGAAATCTAGCATATATCTTGCTCTTCTTTCTCTTATTTCCTTCTTCTCACCAATGCGTACATGTGCACATTTGTAATATGTGCACGCATGTGAAACATAATTGGTTAAGTCCTCTGATTGTAAGTTTTTCTATACCCCTTTCCCTTTTCTTCTTGCAGTGAATTAAACTAATACATTTATTCTTATGTTATCCTACTTCCTCTAGTTTTTTTCAGTGTGTTTAATCAAGCTCACTGTTCATAGAATGATCAAGCTGCTCTTTTCTAGTAGCAAAGTGTAATGAATAGCTTCTTCATTACTCAGTTTTTATTTATGGAAATTATAAAACTTAGGAAAGCTAAAAGAATAGTATGATAAGTATGTGTATGCTCTTCTGCTAAATTCACCAGTTGTTAACAACTTAACATTTTGTAACATTTGTTTTCTCTCTCTCCCTTTCCCGCATCCTCCTTCTCACTCCATATACTATAAAACTTTTTCATTTTGCTGAGCCATTTACAAGTATGTTATAGACTCATCACCCTCATACTTCAGTATATCTCTCTTAAAAACAAGAACATTCTCCTGCGTAACGTTAAATACCTTATTACACCCCAGCAGTTTGGCATTGATACCATAAAATGATATAATCTACAGTCCTTATTTAAATTCTTCCATCTGTTCCCCAAAATGTCCGTTTCCCCCCATGGGATCTTATCCAAGATTATGTGTTACAGTTGGTTGTCACGTCTCTGTATCTCTTAATCTAGGGCAGAGTCTAGCAGACTTTTTCTTAAAAGGCCAGATAGTAAATATTTTAGGTTTTGGGGATCAACTCCACTTTGCAACTACTCCACTCTGTCATTGTAGCTAGAAAGCAGCCAGAAGACATTTTATAAACAGATGAGTGTAGCTATGTTCCAATAAAACTTTATTTATAACAAGAGACAGCCCATAGGTTGTAGACCCCTCATCTGAAATAACTTTTTCTTTTAAATGACACTTTTTTTTTTTTTTTGGAGGAAGATTAGCCCTGAGCTAAATCTGCTGCCAATCCTCCTCTTTTTGCTGAGACAGACTGGCCCTGAGCTAACATCTGCTGCCAATCTTCCCCTTTTTGCTCAGGAATACTGGCCGTGAGCTAACATCTGTGCCCGTCTTCCTCTACTGTATATGTGGGATGCCTAACACAGCATGGCTTGCCAAGTGGTGCTGTGTCTGCACCCAGGATCTGAACTGGTGAACCCTGGGCCCCCGAAGCGGAACATGCAAACTTAAGCACTGCGCCACCAGGCCAGCCCCTTTAATGGCACTATTTTTAATGACTGTTTGAAAAATTAGGCCAATTTTTTGGCAGAATAGTCCTCAATCTGAATTTTTAAAAAGCATTTCTCATTAGTTTTCTAAGATTACAAATGCCAGGTAACCTTAAGAGTTGTTTGTAAAATAGAAACAGAAATCTGATTCCTTAGAAAAGATTCTGGTTTGGTTGTAAATGTAATCTTTCTTTTTCTTTCTCTCTCTCTCTCTCACAGTGTGTGTAATGTTACTGCCCAGAAATTGGACAATAAAATTAAACTTCTAGATTGCTAATTCTTTGGTATTCTCTTTCGGACATTAAGATTTTTACCTATATTCTCTTTCACATAATGTTTTTATACTCACAGAAGTGAATAAAGAATTCAAGAGGCCTTGGATAATGAAAGGCGGTGAAAATAACTTAGGTGTGGACTTGAACAGTATCTATACTTTAGCCAAATATAATCTGTAATGTAAAACCTAAAGTTGTTTTGCTTTGTGTTGAAGACGTGAAACAAAACTAAGTGAACAATTTTTCTCCACAGGTAAGCTCATTATTCTTAACATTAGATTCAGCTTTAGAAATAGATAACAACTTTGATAAATTTAATACAAAGTTGTCCGTGTGGGAATGCTTTAACTATACTTGTATCCATGCAAAAGTAGATACTTTTCTTTTTAAGTCATTCTGTTCTCTTACTTGGTTCTATGAGTAGCAAAAATAAAAGTGGCATGTTTTACTGGAAGTAGAGTTAACGGATTTTTAGTGCTTGAATTTCCTTTATAAACATCTTTGGTGATTGATCACTATCCTACCATCTTTTATTGGTTTTGACTGAGACACGGTTTTTCTTCATATTGTGCCTTTATCACAATTTGATTCTGGTTTGACCCTTTATGCCCTGTAAAACAAGACTACTTCCTTTTCTTCATAGATACGTGTTAAATAGAGATTGAAATAATATTCTACTGGAGGTTTTTATTTCCAGGCCACATATTCTCAGAGTCTTTATCTGTTCCTCACATCTCCACACTAAATGCTGATATGTTCTTGGCAAGTTACTTAATTTGTGCCTTTGTTTCCTTATTTGTAAAATAAGGATAATGGTACCTGTTTATAAGTTCGTTGTGAGGATTGAGTTAATTCACTTAAAATACAACAATGTCTGCATATAGTCCAAATTCAGTAAATGTTAGACACTACTGTTATTTCTTATTATGTAGTTTCTCATACACCTTGTCTGTTCATGGACCTGTTTGTCTCAAAGCAGAGCTGAGTACAGTAGCAGGTGATCTGATCAGCCTGGGAAGAGTACAGTGATCATGTATCCCATTAATTTGGACTAAAGTTGGAGGTGTTTTTTTAATTCATTCTGGAGAATTTCAAACATACAAAAAAGTAGACAGACTAGTATGATGGACCCTCACATACCTGTCCTCCGGCTCCAACAGCATGGCCAGCCCTGTCTCATTCACTCTCATTCGGCTTCTTTTCTCCCTCTCTTCGTGTAATTGTAGCTCCCCTACTACACCTCGCTTCCATTCCTGATTTACCTTAATAATTAGGAAAGCTTTTAGGATAGTGCCTTGTTCTCTTTGTAGTTACTGAGTTAATGAACAAAAGAATCTTGCCTCAACTAATGCCTGGATCTGCTTTTAGTACTTTGCTTTTGGAGGTAAAGTGAGTGGGTGGGTAGGCTTGAAAATAAATTTGTCTATCTTACTGTTTTTTAGTTGTCACCTCGGTTTTTTGATTCCTTCTATTTCTGCTGAGGGATATATATATATGGTATTCTTACTGGTAAAATCTCTGAGTACTCTTTGTCTTTACTCATGTTTATCCTAGGCCTTTCAATCTGGTAATCATTTTTTCTTGATTAAAGAGAAGCAAAATAGGGGTTGAAGAGTTATACTTTGTCATCTCTGTTAGAATTATTATTATTATTTTTGTGTGTGAGGAAGATTGGCCCTGAACTAACATCTGTTGCCAATCTTCCTCTTTTTGCTTGAGGAAGGTTGTTGCTGAGCCACCATCTGTGCCAATTTTCCTCTATTTTATGTGGGATGCTGCCACAGCGTGGCGTGATGAGTAGTGCTGGGTCCACGCCAAGGATCTGAATCCGTGAACCCCAGGCTGCCGAAGCCGAGCATGTGAACTTAATTAACCTCTATGCCACCATGCTGGCCCCAGAATTATTTTTTTAAAGTCAGAATTATTGTGGAATAATTTACATATAGTAAGATTGTTATAATTTATTGGCTTCAAATAGAGCCCTTTTTCCCTGACTGTCAATAACTGACTGTAGCAGTTTTTTTTAAGCCTCCACTTGTTTTTTCCATAACCCTGTTCTTACTTATGCCTCATTAATTGTTACTGTGCTTATAACAGTTTACTCAAAGTTTAGTAGACTCAACAGTCATTTTTATATTGATGATACAGAAATGTGCAACTCTTCTTTTAAAACAGGAGTGAATCCTATCATAGAGATACCAGGACAAGCCTTTGGTTATTCTGCTAGTAGTGGATAAGTTCTGGAGGTCGAGCATGGCAGTTAAGGGTATTGCAGAGAGGACAGGTTCTTGTACTCAACTCACTACCGTCACCCCAAGACTGAGCCTGCGTGAGCCTGCCTTGTAGGAACGGCCAGAACAGGCAGGGCTGTACACTTGCATATTCCTCAAACTAAACAGAGGCTTAGGGAAAGTGAGTTTAGACGTCACCTCTCTACCTGATCCAGGACTGACTTAGTACAGCCTTGCTTTCCAACTCAGCTCTGACCTTTCAATTAACTATCTGTAGTTTGAGAGGGGTCTTACCCTTCAGTGTTAGCAGTTTTTTTACCTTAATTATTAAACATTTCATCAGGGGTTAGTTAACAAGGGACTTGAGAATAAGAATAAGGTGTGTTTTAGCAAGAGGCTGAGAAACTTTTCTTTTTCTTTCTTTTTTTTCTTGAAAAATTTTATTTTTTTACTTTTTCTCCCCAAAGACCCCCGGTACATAGTTGTGTATTCTTAGTTGTGGGTCCTTCTAATTGTGGCATGTGGGATGCCGCCTCAGCATGGCTTGATGAGCGGTGGCATGTGGGATGCCGCCTCAGCGTGGCTTGATGAGCGGTGCCATGTCTGCCCAGGATTTGAACCGACGAGCAGCGGAGCGCGCGAACTTAACCACTCGGCCACGGGGCTGGCCCCAGAGAAATTTTTCTGATAGACAATATCATGTTGTAATTACACCATGGCTGTGAACCTCAAAATTGCATTGTTTTTCCTTTGAAAGTTCTGCAAGTTTGCCAACTTTTGAACTGAAAAGATTCAGTATATTTTTTGATTGCACAGAATATCCGTTCATTCATTTGTTCATTCAAAAAACATTTATTGAGGGCCAGTCCTTGTGGTTAAGTTCAGCACACTCTGCTTTGACAGCCTGGGTTCGGTTCCTTGGTGTGGACCTACACCACTCTGTTAGCGCCCATGCTGTGCTGGCAGCCCACGTACTAAAAAATAGGGGAAGATTGGCATGGATGTTAGCTCAGGGTGAATCGTCCTCAGCAAAAAAAAAAAAGGGAAAAAACTTTATTGAGCATCTATATGCTGGAAAATGTGCTGCACTGGAAAACAAAACAGTGAACTTTTCTGATGTGTTTGTCACTATGGAGTTTACAGTTTAGTGGGAAACAGAATGAAATTTATTTGAAGCCGTAAAGACAAATTGTGCTTCGCTAAAACTTTAAGGCCTTAACCACTTGTTTTGAAGTGAATTTGAAGTGAGTTGTTCTTGATTCTTTTTGCAAAGTGTATTTGAGCATTCAAGGCTTTTGGGTTAACATGTTTCCATATGTGTATTGATATGTGAAATTAGACAGTCAGAGAGGCAGGACAATTTGAACCAAATAAACAAGAAAAGAGAGAGAGAGAGAGAGAATTAATTAGTATCATGTACCAGAGTGAGATTTCAGGATAATGACAGGTAGTAGATTTGTGTGGGTAAATTATATGTTAGCTGTGCTAAAAGGACCTTTGTAGGCAAGGAAGTAAAAAGGTATCTTTAAGGACTTTCTTTAAAACTGTTCAATACTTAAGAATTGATGGGAAAGTAAACTGCCTCCAGGTTGGAGGTAAAATAAAAGGAGCAACTGAGAATCACGGCACCTAAGATCATGTCTGAATTATGTGACAGGTTCTTGTAACTCTGGGCAAGAAAATGGACCCCACTTTCCTTGTTCTGACAGAGTACAACAGAAGGGCTGAGTTTGGTGATCTCTCCTAGTGCTAAAATCTTAATGATTTTAATTGTTTTTTATTTAGCAGTTTCTTAATGACTTTGTTGGAAAGTCAGGATGCTTTCTCATTTTCTGCACTTGTTCGGGTTCAAGATTTAAAAACTTAAGATGGAATAAGGCTTTGCTTTCTCTAACTGATATTTTCTGACTAGGTACTTCGTAACTCAGGAAGACCTCATTTATTCCCAGTAATATGTTTTACTAAACTCTTTCAGGTAACTTTAAAAAGACTGTGTGACTTACTAGTAGATCATGGCTTGAACTCAGTTTTTATTTATTGTTGTTGCTGGAAAATTTTAGTGAGGTGTTTTTCTTTGTCTCTGTAGTTATCAGAGACTGTTACAGACGATTGCTGTACTCGAGGCTCAACGTTCTCAAGCAGTCCAGGACCTTGAAAGTTTAGGCAGACACCAGAGAGAAGCTCTAAAAAATCCCATTGGATTTGTGGAAAAACTCCAGAAGAAGGTATATATAGAGAGAACCTTTCACGATTTATTGAGATATATTTGATAATAACTTGGTTCATTGTTTTTATATGGGTATATACTTTTTTAAATGTTTAATTTTTTTCCCCTCTGTAATTAACCATACTACTGAAGGCAGCTACTGCCTTCCTTCACCCCCACCAAACACAACAAAATACCCCCGTGAGGACAGCTAGGAGCTTTAATTGGATATTTGTACAGGAACTTGATGTCCTTTTCCTTAGCCGTTTTTGTGATCTTTTCCTTTTACCTTCCCCATCTTGGAGTGTTTTCCCTCTTGTCCTTTCAGGACTTCAGGATTAGTGAAGCTAAAAGAAAAAATACTTTGGGATTTAACTGCTTAGTTGCAAGTTACTTTTGTAACTCTCAAGATAGATAGAAAACAATGGTGATAAAAACAAAACCTCTGTTTTAAATGTCTTTAAGATTATGGTTGCCAAATCCGTGAGGAAGAGGTATGAATTATTTACTTAATTTTGAACTGTCTTTTATCTTAGTATAAAAAATTCCTTATAATTTTCTGTTTTCCTTAAAACAGAACTTTCATATTTAACAGTAAACCATTTGAAAACAATTCAACTTTTTCTAATAACTTTCTTGGTATATAAGTAAGATAATCTAGATGTGCATCCATGCTGTAATATGTGTCTTGAATTAGGGATACACTAAGTGTTCAATAAATTTGAGAGGCATGATATTAATCAGCATTGTGTGAAAAGATTAAAACTTAAGAACTATAGAAAAGAATCCTCTTCTTCACCTAAAAAAACAAAAACCTAGCCTGTATAGTATGACAACTTCAGTTATTAGTTACTGGTTTTTCTTAGTCATAGATGTGGTCTGCTAGGTGTCAAAGGAACAACCCTGGGGACTTTATTTCATTTAGATGCATTACTTTATTATTTGGATCTTTCTAGTTAGTTATTTACTCGACAAATATTCCTTTCTCTTCATGCTTTCAGAACATTAAATATCATAATGGATATAGACTCTCTATATTGATTTGTTAGAAATCATTGCATTTATTAAACAGTTTCTTGGTGCACAAAGATGTACAATGGTTACTTAGAATGGATTCAACTGAAACAGACAGATTAGAAAAGTAAATATTAATAAAAAATTTATTAACCTTAATCTCATTTTATTCGTGTTCCTGGGCGGACAAAAAGATGCAGTTAGGCACATTTACTAGATTTGTATGCAGTTGGTTGTTTGCGGTTCTCCATTTCCAGATTTAGTTTAGAACTGAATTTATTTTCACTTTATATCTGAAACAGAGATGTGATATTGATCATCTTAAGAATTTTTTACAAAAATGTACAGACGTATATTAAATCCAAATACTTTAGTAATCGTGACAGACTTATGTTCCTTAGGAAGAAATTTTTTTACTGGGTTTAATTTAGAAGTTTGATTAGGTTTACTGTGTTAGTTTAGTTGTTGACATGAGATCTGTTTGTTTTAGTGGACATCTAAAAACGCCTAATTAAAATTAAGGAAACTTGTGGTATATACAATGCAGGAAACATTTAGCTTTCTTTGATATTACCATCATTATTTTAAAAGACACTCTAATTTTACAAAAGTTGAGCCTTGGACCAATATCTAGTATTATGATGATGGTGATAATGCTATATGTCAGTCATAAGCAAAATAAAAACTAAGAATTCTGTGTCACAGAGTGGATTTTTCTTGCCGGTTTCATAATTTATGGCTTGATTTTTTTCTCAGCATTTTATTATGAAAAACGTTAAGTACACAAAAAAGTTGAAAGTATTGTATAGTTAACACACACATATCCGCTCCCTGGATTCTATACTTAACTTTTTACTGTATTTGCTTTATCATGTATCTGTCAGTCCTTCAGTCCATCATTCCATCTTATTTCAAGGTGGGAGTACATTTGATACATTCCAGTGTTGCAGATGTATACACTTAACACCAAAACACTTCAGAATGCATATTTTTAACTAAAATTTTTTTTAAAACTTTCTTTTTAAGGTGAAATTTATATGGTGAAATTCGCAAATACTGATTGAACCATGATATGGGTTCTGACAAATACATCTACCTGTGTAACCCAAATCCCTATCAAAAGATATTGATCATAATGACCTGGTTTTAGTAATTATGACAACTACTGACTTCTCTAAAGGTGGTGGTAAAGTAACTGAATTCCAAGTAAATCAAAGGTGTGGTTTTGATTCTCAAGATATCATAATTTTTTGTACATGTGGTTAGAGTTATATATTGTGAAAATAACTCATTGTTTTGTGGATAAGTTATGAACATGGAGGTACATTTAAAATGAATTCAGTGTGTCAAGTCTCATCTGTGGCAAACAAACACATTTCATATGCTGTTTTTAGAGATAAAAGCCTTTCTTTGCTTTCCTGTTTATGTTTAAAGTTTGTTAATCATAAATTATAGTTTATCTATATAGTTCAGCTTTTGAGCTCTATCCAAAAATAGTGCTTATGTTTTGTTAAATTCATTCTTCCTTCACTTGCTATCATCTTTTCTACTTGATGTTTAGGCTATATTATCTTACCTTTATTGGCTATTGGATTCAAACAGTGAATAGAAATGCCCAGTTGATGATTATTTGGATTTGGACTCATCTGAAAATATGGGTATAGTTGATAATTTCTTGAATTAAATGTAGACTGTTACTTTATTATTTTTTTCCCCCAGGCTGATATAGGGCTTCCGTATCCGCAGAGAGTTGTTCAGTTGCCTGAGATTGTATGGGACCAATATACCAATAGCCTTGGGAACTTTGAAAGAGAATTTAAAAATCGTAAAAGACATACTAGAAGAGTTAAGTTAGTTTTCGATAAAGGTAAGAAATTACATGATAAGAATTTAAGGAGAGAAATAGCTGGCAAAGTGTTGCTTTAATAATCCTACACATGGTCTTCTTTTCAGTAGGTTTACCTGCTAGACCAAAAAGTCCTTTAGATCCTAAGAAGGATGGCGAGTCCCTTTCGTACTCTATATTGCCTTTGAGTGATGGTCCAGAAGGCTCAAACAGTCGTCCTCAGGTAAGCAGTATAAAGCGTCAGAATAGGAAAATTTGAATTGTAGACAAAACATCTTAACATTTTCCTGGTGTGTATTCTTAAAAATCAAGCAATCTTTCACTGAAGATAGTGGAGACATGAATTTTGAAGTTAAGAGAAACCTGGGTTGGAACCCCAACTCCACCACTTACTGGCTGTGGAACTTCAGATGTCCTTTATATTCAAGTCTGCAATCTGCAGCTTCCTCTTCTGTAAAACGTGATTATTACCTGAGCTGTAGAGCTGATGTGAGGATTAAATGAGCGGTGCATGAAACATGCCCAGTGCAGTGCCTGACACACAGTATTTATTCTAAAAATAAGACCTCTTTGTTTGTAGTGGAATGTAACTAGGATTTGAGTCCTGGCCTTGCCGCTATTAGATGAACCTCGGTAGACATGTGGGTTCAGAATGGAAAAGCATTATTTTCTTTTCTTTAAAATGAAGTTGCTGTCATCTATATCACAGGATTACTAGGAGTATAAAAGGAAATGAACTGAAGGAATGTGAAAACATATGTAAACAATAAATTATGTACACATTAAAACAATTAATTTACTAAAATATTTTGAAATGAATAAAAAATTCCACAATTTGTGTGTTATTTGGCTATGTCAAAGGATAGTCTTTGTATTTTCTCTTTGACAAAAGCCTCATTTTTATATGCAGATGATAAGAGGACGCCTGTGTGATGATACCAAACCAGAAACATTTAACCAATTGTGGACTGTTGAAGAACAGGTAATAGATATTTCTAAATTGCATAGGTTAAAAAAAAGGTTAAAATTAGAGTCAGTATTATGAGTAAAGTGTATATTGTTGTATGTCATCCCTCTTAACCATGAATTTAAAATATTTAAACTTATTTCTCTATACCTTTTTGTACACTTCAAGAATTTTGAATTTTGAGAACATACGAATTCCTTTTTGGGGATGATTTTTAAAGAAGGAACCTGGGTCTTGGGAGGGGATTGAAAAATGTAGTAAAATGGATAGAATAAAGTTTTTGTAATGTATCTTTGGGAGGGAGAAAAACCTGGGGCCACGTAAAGCTGTGCCTCAAAGTGAATTCTTATTTTTGTCGTGGAGGGGAGCTAGCAAAGCCAGGTCAGAGTGTTGGGTTACATTTTGGGATACAGCTAGGATTGTTTGTGAATAAGGTTTGAGAAACATCTCTGTCTCCTATGAGGATTAACCTCACAGCTATAAAGAGTTTAGTAGTTTATAGAGAGCTTTAGGAAACCTTTATTTCAAGCATCCAGGTTATTCTGCATCTTTAGGACTATGGGAGAATTTAGGAGATAAGTCAGAATATTAAAATCAGATATTTGCATGGAGGACCACACAAAAGAGGGAAAAGTCTCTGTTAGTATTCTGTCTAAATTCAAATGAATTTACACATTTTTGTCAAATCTATAGGGGCGAGCCTAAACATAGTCTAGCAAGAAAAGATGGCCAATGGAAATCACTAAGATGTATAAAATGCTAATTAGTTAGTTAATTAAATTTTTAGGGTGCTGTCTTTTTATTGAAATGAATAGAAAACTTTATAAGGTCTTTCATAGGTTTAATCTCTCATCTCATTTTCCCTGTGACAGCTTAACTTTCTTACTACAAATTTTTCTACCATGAGCATTTCTACTGACCTAACCCCCAAAGTTGGGGAGGGAGTGTTATAGCTTGCAATGAAATGTGAATGTATTTATTTAGAAACTCAGTATTAAACTTTCTTAAATTTGGTCTTCGGTTTGGCTTAGAAAAAACTTGAACAGCTACTCCTGAAGTACCCTCCTGAAGAAGTAGAATCTCGACGCTGGCAGAAGATAGCAGATGAGCTGGGCAATAGGACAGCAAAACAGGTGACTGAGGAAATGGCCCTGTGTGTTTGTTATGTTTTTGATAGTTTTCTTTCTGAAGGTTAATACGGCTGACCTCAGATCTGCTGCATCATTTTTAGCTACAGAGGTGCTATAGTGTGTGGGCTTTAAAAATTTTATTAGCTTTGTATATTTTTGTATTGATTTCAGAAGTAACTTGGGATAATTCTGCTTTGGATCATTACTAAATACTAAAGAATAAAAATGTAATGGTTTTATTGTCTCTTGAATGTTTAATGAGTGCAACAGTTACATACTTTTTTGTTAGACTGCTGATAGATTTGTGACATTGCCTTAGTCAGTATTCCCTGGTTATCTTTCTAAAATAAATACTGAGCAGTTTTCTCCTTCACATTCCATCAATACTAATAGACATGTTTTTATGCTACAAGCATGAGTGTTCACAAGTTGTAAATGTGTCTTTAGCTTTGGAATCAAACAAATTTAATTTAATGATTTTTTTTTGTCTAGATTTTAAATGTAAGTGTCTTGGTGGCAGCTTAAAATTATTTCTAGGTTTATGATAAATTTTAAATTGTTAACAATCATTAAGATACATGTACATTTTAATTTTTAAAAACTATTCAGGTATTACGTATCTTGTGATTATGTTAAAAGGCTTGTCATGTTTCCTTAGGTTGCCAGCCGAGTGCAGAAGTATTTCATAAAACTAACGAAAGCTGGCATTCCAGTCCCAGGCAGAACACCAAACTTATATATATACTCCAAAAAGGTAAAAACTAAACTCTAGATCTTAGATTAAACTCATCAAAGTCAGAATTGCTGTGCAAAATTGTATATATTTATCAGAAGAGAGTTTTTTTTAATTGAGGTAACATTGATTTATTACACTATATAAATTTCAGGTGTACATCATTATATTTTGATTTCTGTGTCGACTACATGATGTTCACCACCCAAGACTAATTACCACCCATCCCCACACACGTGCCTAATCACCCCTTTCTCCCTCCTTCCTCCCTCCTTCTCCTCTGGTGACCACCAATCCAATCTCTGTGTCTATGTGTGTTTGTTGTTGTTTTTATCTTCTATTTATGAGTGAGATCATATGGTATTTGACTTTCTCTCTGTAACTTATTTCACTTAGCATAATATCCTCAAGGTCCATCCACGTTGTTGCAAGATTTCCTTTTTCTTTTTATGGCTGAGTAGTATTCCATTGTGTATATATACCACATCTTTATCCAGTCATCCCTTGATGGGCACTTAGGTCATTTCCAAGTCTTGGCAATTGTGAATAATACTGCAGTAAACATAGGGGTGCATATATGTTTACGAATTGGGTTTTTATGATCTTTGGATAAATAGCCAGCAGTGGAATCACTGGATCATATTGTAGTTCTGTTCTTAATTTTTTGAGGAATCTCCATACTGTTTTCCATAATGGCTACCCCAGTTTGCATTCCCACCAGCATTATATGAGAGTTCCCTTTTCTCCGCATCCTCTCCAACACTGTTATTTCTTGTCTTCTTTTTTTTTCTTTGAGGAAGATTAGCCCTGACCTAACTGCTGCCAATCCTCCTCTTTTTGCTGAGGAAGACTGGCCCTGAGGTAACATCCATGCCCGTCTTCCTCTACTTTATACATGGGAAGCCTACCTCAGCATGGCTTGCCAAGTGGTGCCATGTCCGTACCCGGGATCAGAACCAGTGAACCCTGGGCTGCTGAGAATCGGAATGTGCAAACTTAACTGCTGCGCCACTGTTGTCTTCTTAATTATCGCCATTCTGATGGTGTGAGGTGGTTTCTCTTTCTCATTGTAGTTTTTTTTCAAATTTTTCCCCCTTCTCCCCAGAGGCCCCCAGTACATAGTTGTATATTTCAGTTGTGGGCCTTTCTAGTGGCATGTGGGGTGCCGCCTCAGCATTGCTTGATGAGCAGCGCTAGATCTGCGCCCAGGATCTGAACCAGTGAAACCTTGGACCGCTGAAGCAGAGTGCTTGAACTTAAGCACTCAGCCATGGGGCTGGCCCTCTCACTGTAGTTTTGATATGCATTTCCATAATAATTAGCGATGTTGAAGATCTTTTCATGTGCCTCTTGGTCATCTGTATATCTTCTTTAGAAAAATGTCTGTTCAGATCTTTTGTCCATTTTTTAATTGGCTTGTTAGATTTTTTTGTTGTTGAGTTCTCTCTTTATTTTGGATATTAACCCCTTATCAGATATATGGTTTGCAAATATCTTCTCCTAGTTGTTAGGTTGTCTTTCCATTTTGTTGATGGTTTTGTTTGCTGTGCAGAAGTTTCTTAGTTTGATGTGATCCCTTTGTTCATGTTTTCTGTCCTTTCCCTTGACTGGTCAGACATGGTACTTGAAAATATGCTGCTAAGACTAATGTTGAAGAACGTACTGCATATGTTTTTTTCTAGAAGTTTCATGATTTCAGGTCTTACATTCAAGTCTTTAATCCATTTTGAGTTTATTTTTGTGTATGGTATAAGATAATGGTCTACTTTCATTCTTTTGCATGTGACTGTCTAGTTTTCCCAACACCATTTACTGAAGAGACTTTCCTTTCTCCCTTGTGTGTTCTTGGCTCCTTTGTCAAAAATTAGTGTCCATAGAAGTTTGAGTTTATTTCCGGCCTTTCAGTTCTGTTCCATTGATCTGTGTGGTTTTTTTGGTGCCATACCGTGTTATTTTGATTACTATAGTCTTGGAGTATATTTTGAAATCAGGGAGTGAGATAGCTCCAGTTTTGTTCTTTTTTCTCAAGATTCCTTTGGCTATTCAGGGTGTTTTATTGTTCCATATAAATTTTAGGCTTCTTTGTTATGTTTCTGTGATGAATGTCATTGGAACTTTGATGAAGATTTCATTGAATCTGTAGATTGCTTTAGGAAATATGGACATTTTAACTATGTTAATTCTTCCAATCCAAGAGTATTGAATATCTTTCCATTTTTTTGTGTATTTCTCAGTTTCTTTCAACGTTTTGTTTTTTATATTTGAGTTCATAATAGTTGACATCATTGTGAAATTTCAGTTGTACATTTTTCTTGTCTCTCACCACATAAGTGTTTTGCTTCACCCCCTGTGCCCACTCCCCATCCCTCGTCCCCTGGTAATCACTGAACTGTCTTCTTTGTCCATGTGTTTGTTTATATTCCACATATGAGTGAAATCATCTGGTGTTTGTCTTTCTCAGTCTGGCTTATTTCACTTAGCCTAATTCCCTCCAGGTCCTTCCATGTTGTTGCAAATGGGATGATTTTGTCTTTTTTTATGGCTGAATAGTATTCCATTGTATATATATACCACATCATCTTTATCCAATCGTCAGTTGATGGGCACTTGGATTGCTTCCATTTCTTGGCTGTTGTGAATAGTGCTGCAATGAACATAGCGGTACATATGTTACTTTGGATTGTTGATTTCAAGTTGTTTGGTAGATACCCAGTAGTGGGATAGCTGGGTAATATGGTAGTTCTATTCTTAGTTTTTTGAGGACTTACCATACTGTTTTCCATAGTGGCTGCACCAGTTTGCATTCCCACCAGCAGTGTGTGAGGGTTCCCTTCTCTCCACACCTTCTCCAACATTTGTTATTTTCAGTCTTAGAGATTATAGCCATTTTAACAGGTGTAAGGTGGTATCTTAATGTAGTTTTCATTTGCATTTCCCTGATGATTAGTGATGTTGAATATCTTTACATACGTTTATTGGCCATCTGTCTATCTTCTTTGGAAAAATGTCTGTTCATATCCTCTGCCTATTTTTTGATTGGGCTGTTTATTTTCTTGTTATTCAGTTGTGTGAGTTCCTTATATATTACGGAGATTAACTCCTTACCAGATATGATTTTCAAATATTTTCTCCTAATTGGTAGATTCTTTTTGTCTTGATCCTAGTTTCTTTTGCCTTGCAGAAGCACTTTAGTCTGATGAACTCCCACCTGTTTTTCTTTTGTTTCCCTTGTCTGAGAAGACATGGGATTTGAAAAGATCTTTTTAAGTTTGATGTCAGAGTATACTACCTGTACTATCTTCCAGGAGTTTTATGATTTCAGGACTTATCTTCAAGTGTTTGATCCATTTTGAGGTTTTTTTTTGTATGGTGTGAGAAAATGGTCTACTTTCATTCTTTTGCATGTGGCTGTCCAGTTTTCCCAGCACCGTTTATTGAAGAGACTGTCTTTTCTCCATTGTATGGTCTTGGCACCTTTGTTGAAGATTAGGTGTCTGTATATGTGCAGTTTTATTTCTTGGCTTTCAGTTCTGTTCCATTGATCTGTTGTCTGTTTTTGTACCAGTACCATGCTATTTTGATCACTATGGCTTTGTAGTACATTTGAAGTCAGGGATTGTGATGCCTCCAGCTTTTCTCTCATTATTGCTTTAGCAATTTGGGGTCTTTGGTTGCCCCATATGAATTTTAGGATTCTTTGTTCTATTTCTGTGCAGAATGTCATTGGGATTCTGACTGGGATTGCATTGAATCTGTAGATTCCTTTGGGTAGTATGGACATTTTAACTATGTTTATTCTTCCAATCTATGAGTGTGTAATCTCTTTCCTTTTCTTCGTGTCATTATCTATTTCTTTCAGTAATGTCTTATAGTTTTCATTGTATAAGTCCTTCACCTCCTTAGTTAAATTTATTCCCAGGTACTTTATTCTTTTTTATTGTGATTGTAAATGGAATTGTATTCTTGAGTTCTCTTTCTGTAAGTTCATTATTAGAGTACAGAAATGCACCTGATTGTAAATTGATTTTGTGCCTGGCAGTTTACTATAGTTGTTAATTATTTATAATGTTTTCTGATAGATTCTGTAGGGTTTTCTATATATAAGATCATGTCATCTGCAAACAGTGAGAGTTTGATTTCTTCACTCCCTGTTTGCATTCCTTTTATTCCTTTCTCTTGCCTAATTGTTCTGGACAAAACCTCCAGTACTATGTTGAATAAGAGTGGTGAGAGTGGGTGTCCTTGTCTTGTTCCTGTTCTCAGGGGCATGGTGTTCAATTTTTCCCCATTAAGTATGATGTATACTGTGGGTTTGTTGTATATGTCCTTTATTATGTTGAGATAACTTACTTCTATCTGCATTTTGTTAAGTGTTTTTATCGTAAGTGGCTGTTGGATCTTGTCAAATGCTTTCTCTGCATCTACTGAGATGATAATGTGGTTTTTATTCCTCATTTTGTTAATGATTTGTGGATGTTAACCCATCCTTGTGTCCCTGGTATAAATCCGACTTGATCATGATGTATGATCTTTTTGATATATTGCTGTATTTGGGTTGCCAATATTTTGTTTAGGATTTTTGCATCTATGTTCATCAGCGATATTGGCCTTTAGTTTTCCTTTTTTGTGTTGTTCTTGTCAGGTTTTGGTATCAGAGTGATGTTGGCCTTGTAGAATGTGTTAAGAAGTGTTCTATCTTCCCTAATTTTTTGGAATAGCTTGAGAAGGATAGATATTAAATCCTCCCTGAAAGTTTGGTAGAATTCCCCAGGGAAGCCATCTGGTCCTGGGCTTATATTCTTTGGGATGCTTTTGATTACTGTTTCAATTTCTTTACTTGTGATTGGTCTATTCAGATTCTCTATTTCTTGATTCAGCTTTGGGAGGTTGTAAGAGTCTAAGAATTTATCCATTTCCTCTAGATTGTCCATTTTGTTGGCATATAGCTTTTTGTAGTATTCTCTTATAATCTGTTGTATTTCTGTGGTATCCATTGTTATTTCTCCTCTTTCATTTCTGACTTTGTTTATTTGAGTTTTCTCTCTTTTTTTTCTTTGTAAGTCTGGCTAGGGGTTTGTCAGTTTTATTTATCTTCTCAAAGAAACAGCTCTTTGTTTCATTGATCCTTTCTGCTGCCTTTTTTGTTTCAGTAGCATTTGTTTATGCTCGATTTTTATTATTTCTCTCCTTCTGCTGATTTTGGGCTTTGTTTGTTCTTCTTTTTCTAGTTCAGTTAGGTGTAGTTTGAGATTGCTTATTTGGGATTTTTCTTGTTTGTAAAGATGAGCCTGTATTGCCATGAATTTCCCTCTGAATACGGCTTTTGCTGCATCCCATATGGGTTGGTATGGTATGTTTTCATTTTCATTTTTCTTCAGATGTTTTCTGATTTCTCCTTTAATTTCTTCAGTGATCCATTGGTTGTTCAGTAGCATGTTGTTTAGTCTCCACACCTTTGTCCCTTTCTCAGCTTTTTGGTTGTAATTAACTTCTAGCTTTATAGCATTGTGATCAGAAAAGATGCTTGTTATTATTGGAATCTTCTTAAATTTATTGAGTCTTGGCTTGTTTCCCATCATATGGTCTGTCCTTGAGAATGTTCCAAGCATACTTGAGAAGAATGTATAGTCTGCCGTTTTTGGATATAGTGTTCTATATTTGTCGATTAAGTACAATGGGTCTAGCTTTTCATTTAATTCCGCTGTTTCCTTGTTGATTTTCTGACTGGATGATCTATCCGTTGATGTGGGTGGAATGTTGAGGTCCCCTACTATTATTGTGTTATTATTAATATCTTCTTTTAGATTTGTTAATAGTTGCTTTATGTACTTTGGTGCTCCTGTTTTGGGTGCATAGATATTTACAAGTGTTATTTCTTCTTGATAGAATGTCCCTTTGATCATTATATACTGCTCCTCTTTGCCTCTCTTAACCTGTCTTATCTTGAAGTCTACTTTGTCTGATATAAGTATGGCAGCCCCTGATTTCTTTTGTTTGCCATTAGCTTGGAGTATTGTCTGACATCCCTTCACTCTGAGCCTGTGTTTGTCATTGGAGCTAAGATGTGTTTCCTGGAGGCAGCACATTGTTGGGTCTTGTTCTTCAATCCATCTCTCCACTCTGTGTCTTTTTATTGGAGAGTTCAGTCTATTTACGTTTAGGGTGATTATTGATATATGAAGGCTTAATGCTGCCATTTTATCACTTGTTTTCTGGTTCTCCTGCATTTCCTTTGTTTCTCGTCCTGTGTATTTTATTCTACCAGTCGAGTTATGTAGTTTTTTATGTTATATTTCTTTGTTTTCTCCTTATTTATTATTTGTGTCTCTGTTCTGCTTTCTTTTAGTGGTCACCATGAGGTTTGTATTCAAAATGTCATGGATAAGATATTCCCTTTTCTGGTGGCCTCTTATTTCCTTAGACTAAACTGATTCAGTCCCTTTCCTCTTCCCATCCTACGTTGTTTTTCTCACATCTTATTCCATCTTGTATTATGAGTTTGTGGTTAAACATCACAAGATTATCTTTGCTTTTGGTGTTTTCCTTCCCTTTGTCTTTAATGCTATACTTGATTATTTGCTATCCTGCTCTGATTCTGTCTGCGTATTTATCTCCTTACTCCGTGCTTTGTAACCCCTTTCTCCGTTTTTTTCTTTCAGGTATCCTTCTTGAGGATTTTTTGGGGGGAGGGTATCTCATGGCTACAAACATCCTTCACTTATGTTTGTCTGGGAGAATTTTTATGTCTCTATCATATCTGAAGGATATTTTTGCTGGATAGAGCATTCTTGGCTGACAGTTTTTGTCCTTCAAAGATTTGAATATGTCATTCCAGTCTCTCCTAGCCTATAAGGTTTCTGCAGAGAAATCTGCTGAAAGCCTGATAGGAGTTCCTTTGTAAGTTATTTTCTTCTGCTTTTGCTGCCCTTAATATTCTTTCCTTGTCGTTCACTTTTGCCAGTTTCACTATTATATGCCTTGCAGTAGGTCTTTTTACATTGATATATTTAGGAGATCTGCTAGCGTTGTTACATGGATTTCTATCTCTTTCCCTAGGTTTGGGAGGTTCTCTGCTAGTATTTCTTTGAACAAGCTTTCTGCTCCATTCTCCTCTTCTCCTTCTGGAATACCTATAATTCTTATGTTGCATTTCCTAATTGAGTTGGATATTTCTCAGAGACTTTCTTTATTTCTCTTTAGTCTTAATTCTCTCTCCTCTATCTGGAGCATTTCAACATGTCTATCTTCAATTTTGCTGATACTCTCCTCTATTATGTCCACTTGAGCATTCAAGGAATCCATATTTTATTTCATTTCTTCCATTGTATCTTTCATCTCTAATATTTCTGATTGATTCTTTTTTATAGTTTCAATCTCTTTTGTGAAGTACCTCCTGAACTCGATGAATTGTTTCTCTACATTCTCTTTTAACTCGTTGAGTTTTTTGATGATAGCTGTTTTGAATTCTTTGTCATTTAGATTATATATTTCTGTGTCCTCAGGACTGATTTCTGGATACTTGTCATATTCTCTCTGGTCTGGAGATCTAATGTAATGTTTGATGTTGCTAGAGGGAGTTGCTCTTTTTTTTTGCATCTTGGTGTTATTTGGTCGCAGTTACCACCTGTCGCCACTAGGTGGAGGTCAAGAGCCACGTATTCCGAGCCCTCTGCCTTTTGCGAGATCCCAGGCAGTGGAGCTGGTTTGGGGTGGGTCAGGGGAGGGTTACTTTCTCCTATGTGCTCTTGGGGATTTCTCGCTCTGCTCTTGCTATCTGTTCTCCTGGGGTGTTGCCTTGATAAGGTCACCCCCCATGAAAGCTTTCACCCCAGTAGAGGGCAAACCTCTAGGCTGCTAGGGCCCACTGGGGATCCTTGATGTTCCTGCTAACGAACGTCCTCTCCCATGTTCTTCCCTCTTGGGGGCCTCCTGTGGTCCTGGATCACAGTCTTTAGGGGAGGGAGCAAAGTTTTCTGTTACTCCGTTCCACCTCACCTGAGGGGGGCTCCAACCTCTCTGCCCTCCATCTTATGGCTGCGTGGGTCTCTCTGACATTTTTTGTGTTGTGTTTGGATGTCCTCTGTTGGAGTATGAATGTCCTTTTCGTTGTATGTTGGAGGGGAGAGATTACTGGGGAAACTCACTCTGCCATGATGCTGATGTCCTCAACAATGTTTTGTGGTTTTCAGTGTACAGGTCTTTCGCCTCTTTGGTTAAATTCATTCCTAGGTATTTTATTGTTTTGGTTGCAATTATAAATGGGATTGTAGTCTTAATTTCTCTTTCTGCTACTTCTCTGGTAGTGTATAGAAGTGCAACTGATTTTTGTGTGTTGATTTTATATCCTGCAACTTTACCACGTTCATTATTATTTCTAAAAGTTTTTTGGTAGATTCTTTTTTTTTCTTTTTTTCCAAGTAACTTTGTTGAGATTATAATGGTTTTTAACATTGTGTAATTTTGGGTGTACTTTATTGTTTATCAGTTCCTAAATACACTCCATCATGCTCACCCCCAGTAGTCCAATTTTTATCCATCACCATACATATGTACCCCTTTATCCCTTTTGCCCTCCCCCTCAATCCTCCTCCCCTCTGGTAACCACTAATCTGTTCTCTTTATCCATGTATTTGTTATCTTCCACGTATGAGTGAAATCATGCAGTAGGTGTCTTTCTCTATTTGGCTTATTTCTCTTAACATCAAACCCTCAAGGTCCTTCCTTCCATGTTGTTGTAAATAGGGTGATTTTGTCTTTTTTTGTGGTTGAGTAGTATTCCATTGTATATGTATAGCACATCATCTTTATCCATTCATCTATAGATGGGCACTGTGTTGCTTCCACATCTTGGCTATTGTGAATAATGCTGCATTGAACACAGGGGTGCATAAATCTCTTTTGATCATTGATTTCAAGTTCTTCGGATAAATACCCGTTAGTGGGATAGTTGGATTGTATGGTATTTCTATTTTCAATTTTTTGAGATATCTCCATACTGTTTTCCATAGTGGCGGTACCAGTTTACATTCCCTCTAGCAGTGTGTGAGCGTTCCTTTTTCTGTTCTTTAGAATTTTCTATATATAAAATCATATCATTTGTACCTGGTGACAATTTCACTTCTTCCTTTCCAATTTGGATCCCTTTTATTTCTTTTTATTGTCTGATTGCTCTGGCTAGGACTTCTAATACTATGTTAAATAAGAGTGGCAGAAATGGGCATCGTTGTCTGGTTCCTGTTCTTAAAGGACAGTTTTCAGTTTTTCTCCATTGAGTATGATATTAGCTGTGGGTTTGTCATATGGCCTTTATTATGTTGAGGTACTGTCCTTCTATACTCATTTTATTCAGAGTTTTCATCATAAATGGATGCTGTATCTTGTTGAATGCTTTCTCTACATCTATTGAGATGATCATGTGATTTTTATTCTTCATTTTGTTAATGTGGTGTATCACGTTGATTGATTTATGGATGTTGAACCATCCTTGGAATAAATCCCACTTGATCATGGTGTATGATCTTTTTAATATATTGTGTATTTAATTTGGTAGGATTCTTTTGGAAGATTTTTTCATCAGTGCTCATCAGTGATATTGGCCTATAATCTTTTTTTGTGTTCTCCTCCTCTGGTTTTGGTATCATGGTAATGTTGGCTTCATGGAATGAGTTAGGAATCTTCCTCTCCTCTTCAATTTTTTGGAAGAGTTTGAAAAGACTAGATATTAAGTCTTCTTTGAATGTTTGGTAGAATTCACCAGGGAAGCTGTCTGCTCCTGGACTTTTATTTTTTGGGAGATTTTTGATTACTGTTTCTATTTCCTTACTGGTGATTGGTCCATTCAAATTCTCTGTTTTTATTGATTCAGTTTTGAATGGTTGTATGCTTGTAAGAATTTTCCCATCTTTTCTAGATTATCCAGTTTGTTGGCATATAGCTGTTTGTAGTATTCTCTTATCATCTTTTGTGTTTCGAGGTGTCCATTGTAATTTCTCCTCTTTCATTTCTGATTTTATTTATTTGAGCCTTCTCTCTTTTTTTCTTGGTGAGTTTAGCTAAAGGTTTGTCAATTTTGTTTATCTTTTCAAAACACCATCTCTTACTTTCATTGATTTTGTTTTCTGTTGTTTTTTTAGTCTCTATTTCATTTATTTCTGCTTTGATTTATATTATTTTCTTCCTTCTCCTGATTTTTGGCTTTGTTTGTTCTTTTTCCAGTTCCTTTACATGCACTGTTAGATTGTTTATTTGAGATTTTTCTTGTTTGTTTAGGTAGGGCTGTATTGCTATAAACTTCCCTCTTAGAGCCACTTTTGCGTATCTGATAAATTTTGGCATGTCATCTTTTCATTTGTCTACAGGTATTTTTTAATTTTTCCTTTGATTTCTTCTTTGACCCAATCATTGTTCAGTAGCATTTTGTTTAATCTCCACATATTTGTGGCTTTTCCAGGTTTCTTCCTGTAGTTGATTTCTAGTTTCATACCATTGTGGCCAGAAAAGATGCTTGCTATTATTTCAGTCTTCTTAAATTTATTGAGATTTGTTTTATGGCCTAATATGTGATCAGTCCTGAAGAATGTTCCATGTGCATTTGAAAAGATGTGTATTTGGCATTTTCGGATGGAATGTTTTCTATATATCGACCAAGTCCTTCTAGTCTATGTGTCATTTAAGGCCAGTGTTTCCTTATTGGTCTTCTGTTTGAACAATCTATCCATTAGTGTAAGTGGACTGTTAAGGCCTCCTGCTATTATTGTGTTATTGTCTGTTTCTCTTTTTATGTCTGTTTATAATTGATTTATATATTTAGGTACTCCTTTGTTGGGTGCATAGATATTTTAAAGCGTTATATCCTCTTGTTGGATTGTTCCCTTTATCATTATGTGGTGCCCTCCTTTGCCTCTTGTTATACTTTTTCTTTTAAAGTCTATTTTGTCTGATATAAGTATTGTCGTGAGGAGTAAGTTTACTAACATAGAATAAGCAGTCATTACCATTTTCAGACATGCATCATGTTGTAGAAATTTTCCTGCTACTTGATAGTTTTATATCTGGCTTGGGCTACTTCATCCTCCCTGGTCTTCTATAAGATGACCATAAGGGGAGTTCAGCATTTGAATACGAAGAGTGTGATAAATGCTGGGATACAAATAGAAGCTGGATGATGTGCATGTGGCCCATTGTACTATTGTTGCCGTACTCTCCCTACATTTCTTCTTCTTCTTTTTTCTTTTAAGGCTAGTTGTGCTTTAAAAATCTAGATAACAGAAAAAGCAACCACATAAGAGTATGCTACAGGATAGAGGTGAAATCCTTCTAACAGATAGGCTTGCAGGAAGTAGCATTTCTATTTTTATATTTTTGATTCCTTTAATGATTTTCCAGTGTCCCAATTAAAAATTTGTTTTCTCACTTAGTCTTCAACAAGCAGACGACAGCACCCCCTTAATAAGCATCTCTTTAAACCTTCCACTTTCATGACTTCCCATGAACCACCAGTGTATATGGATGAAGATGATGACCGATCCTGTTTTCATAGCCACATGAACACTGCTATCGAGGAGGCATCAGTAAGTTATCTCTTTATACTGTATATGTCTATGTTTATATCTAAATAGAGATATCTATCTAAATGGATATATCTATGTACTATACAGGGCATGGTAGAGAATGAGAGCACCAGCATTTTCTAACTATTGCTCTTCTTCAGAGAATGTTGCTTTCTTTTCTTTTAATTAACAAGTCAAATTTATAGGTTTTTTATAATAAGGTTTTTATAAAGAAATTTTCAAACATATGCAATAATAGAATAGTATAATGAACCCACTTAACCCATCATCCAAGTTCAACATTGACTAGCTTTTGGCAATCTTGTTTTCATCCATTCTTTTTACCTACCCCAGCTCCATTCTGGATTACTTTGGAGCAAGTCTCAGACGTTACACAATATCATAATCATATTTTCAAAAAGATTATGTTTTACGTAATCAGATATACAGTCAGTTCCCATTTCTGCAGTCCCTCTTTAAATTTCAGTAGATTGCCTCCCTCCTCCCTCTCCCCATCCCTCTCCCCCCCACTTACCTCCTTTTTGCCTGCTCTCACAATTTTTTAATTGAAAAATGAGGTCATTGGTCTTGTAGAATTTACCACAATATGGTTATTGTTTGCATCTCCTTGATGTCATTTAACCTGTTCCTCTGTTCCCTGAATTTCCTGTAAGTTGATAGTGAGTCTAGACAATTGATCAGATTCAGATTTGTTTGTTAGTGGGCGGGGCTATGTCATGTGTACTTCCATCAGTCTGATTGTCTCTCTCTTTTTGACACAGCAGCCATTGATCGTTATCTAGATTCATTAATTTATTAGATGTGATAGTCTTTCATTTCTTTTTCTTCAATTTGATAGACTATTCTATAAAGTAAACCCCCTCATCAACTATTTGATTACCGTACGGTACATATAGAAAAGGCAGCAGAGCTGCTTTGTTTTTCCCTTTAGTTTTTGTTTTTAAAATAATAAGTCTGTTCTCTACTATGTTCCAAAAATGACTGAGGTTTTTAAATTTTTGTATTCTTGTGAACTGTTGTATTTGAGTATATTTAATGCGTTTCAGTAGACTGATGTTATTGTCTCTCTTAGTGTTTAAGTTGGCCCATTGGTCAGTTGTAACCTATTCAAGTTGGATTTTGAGTTCTTTTCACAAGACTTTGGTAGTCTTTGTTAGCTTCCTTACTGTCTGGCATGACAAGGAAATTCCAGGCTCATCCTGTATATTTCTTGCCTCAGACCTAGAGTCAGCCCTGCTTTCTTTTGTTGGGAAATGGTATTTGGAGACTATATCTTGACTCTAGGAATGTTACTTGCTGCTGGGTTGATCATTGTTTCTAGGCCTATTTAGTGGACAGAGCTGGGAAATGTTATATTTTTGTTAAAAGATAAAAGATATCATAAGTTCATGTTTTTATTTCAAATTCAACTTAAGGACTATGGGGATATTACTTACCTGTATTGATCTTAAATATGTGTCTTCTTTCTTCCATGCTGAAAATCCCAGTTATCAGTGACATCAACGAAATAACTTTCTTTGTCTCACACTACACACGTAGTCTCAGAATAGAATAATACTAATACTGCCATCAACAATGTGATCACTGGAAAGAGATGTTTTTTGGCTGTTCTTTTTTTGTCTTAGGATATATCCCACTACAGAAGTGAAGTCAAATTACACTTTTTAAATCCTCCTGGAATAATTTCTCTCTGGGTTGTCATCGACTGGTTGCTAATTTAGGTTAATTCATTTCATTTTACTTTTTATTAATAGAGATTCTTTTTATTGCTGTTAATATTTTTTATTTTACTATCTTGAAATTAATTTCATCAATAATTAACATGATTCCGATTCCTTGGGATTACCTTATATCTTTCTTAATACTCTCATTATATATAATAATTGGAAAAGGAGATTTTAATGAAAGGTCAGCAAATAAAAGTAAGTGTTCTTCATTCTGTTTCTAGGTTAATCGAATACTGTTTATATACTTTGGTATCAAACTACCATAAAGTGACTGTATTCTTTGAAAAGTTTTTTCTTTTTAAACTTATCTTTTGAAAAACAACTAATGTTTGCTGTGTCTTAAGATATGGAATTTGTGTGTAATTTTGTACTTTGTGAATATTAGAATTACTTATTTGAGAAATATTTACTTATACTTAATATATATCATGCTCTGCTAGAGGTGAACTAGATAGTTATGAACAAAATATCTGTGATCTTTGCTGCTATATCTTAGTCTTGTGGGAGGAGATAAATGTGTAACCACATCAATAAATTACAGGTTTGAAAAAGTGCTTCAAAAATAGGTGCTATTCTGATTATTTAGTGGTACTTAATTTAGATTGGGAGTTTAAGTGGAAGATCTCTAGAAAGTGACAAACTGACAATTGAAGGATAAAGAAAATTTAGCCAGTGAAATGTGGTGTTGGGATATTTAAAAGAAGTACATTTTGAGAAAATTGGCAAAATATAGTAGATTGAATTTAATTTGACTTTTGTTTGGTTGATTTTATTTATTTTTAAATGAGCATCAGTTCAAATCACCTGATTACTTTAAAATAGCTATGCAAATATATATTTATGAAGCTTCTAGTGGTAAAATTTATAGATTTCAGTTTCTCTTTTCAGAAAAGCAATAGCTAGAGAGAAAGTATGATTACGTGTATATACTTCCTTAGTTTAAAAATCTGTAACACCATTTTAGCCCCATTTGAAATTAGTCATAGTATTTCCCCTTTAAGTAAATTTAAAATGATTATGACCAGGAAATTTGTTTATGGGTATTTTTTTGGAATTTTTATTGTTAACTGTGGTAAATACACATACCACAGTTTACCCTCTTAACCAGTTTTAAGTGTGCAGTTCAGTAGTGTGAAGTCCTTTGGCATTATTGTGCAGCCCATCTCCAGAACTCTTTATGTCTTGCGAAACTGAAACTCTACACCCATCTCCCCATCTCCCTCTCCTCCCAGCCCCTGGTGATCACCACCCTACTTCCTGTCTCTATGAATTTGACTGCTCTGGGTCACTTCATATAAGTGGAATTACACAGTTTTTGTCCTTTTGTGACTGGCTTATATCACGTAGCACAATGTCTTCAGGGTTCATCCATCTTGTAACGTGTCACAATTTCCTCTCTTTTTAAAGCTGAATAATATTCCGTTGTGTGTGTATATACACCACATTTTGTTTATCTGTCCATCTGTCAATGGACACTTGGGTCCCTTCCACCTTTTGGCTATTGTGAATAATGCTGCTATGAAGACAGATGTACAAATATCTCTTTGATCCCCTGCTTACAGTTCTTTTGGGTATATACCCAATAATGGAATTGCTGGATCATATGGTAATTCTATGTTTAAGTTTTGAGCAACCTCCATACTGTTTTCATAGTGGCTGCAACATTTTACCTTATTACCAACAGTGCCACAGGGTTTCAGTTTCTCTACGTTCTTGCCAACACTTGTTATTTTCTGTTTTTTTCTTTTGATAGTAGCCATCCTACTGGTTGTGAAGTGATTTAACTTTTCCTAATCTTAGTCTTGTTTACCAAACTTAATAATATCCTTAGAGTTAAGATGCACGTTAAAAAATTTAGTGGAGTTTGTACTCTTTGTATTTGCTTAAAATATCTGAATTTAATAAATTTCATTATAAAACTTCTTACTGCATTGTTTATTTAGGTCACATATTTATTAGTGTCACATACTTGTTGCACTACTTATCTTGTCTTTATGGTGACATAGGAAGACAGTAGCTATAATTTAACATCTTTAGTTAAGAGTTTAAAATGGATGAAAGATAGTGGGAGATCAGGTAGGTGAAGTGTGAGATTGTAAAGAATCTTTCATCCAGCTGAGGATTTTGAACTTGATGCTGTAGACAGTCAGGACACCACTGGGAGATTTGAAGTAATGGTGGGGCAGAGGAGGGAGTGGATACTATGGAGGAGCAATTTGAGAGAGATTTTAGAAGGTATTAAGTGGTGACAGAATTTGTTGGATTAGATATAAAACTCTTACTAGAGTTAGGCCTTGAGCTGCTGAGTGTGTAAGGAGTTAGTTAAGTAGACAAATCTGGATTCAAATCACCTGACTCTGCAACTAATTAAATATGTGACCTTGAGCAAATGTTATAATTTCTATAACCATCAGTTACCTTAATGTAGAATAAACATAGTGGTTAATAATAGCTTATATGGCGAGCAGGAGGAATGGGAGGGGCAGGTATTATCTGGTCTAGGACTGGGAAGTGATAGAACACAAGGTCAGTGAATTTGGGATAATTTTAGGAGCATTGTGGAAATTAGTGACCATGGGATCAATCATGAGGTAGCAAAGGAAGGGAAATGGATTCTGGTGGCAGAGCACAAATAAATTGGGAGCATAGGAAGCAGTTAGTGATTCATCTGTCAAGTTCATATATTTATATAGTTTTTACTGTCCATTTCTTTTACACTCTATTCTAAATAATCATCTTTGTAACTTGGTTCCTCCTTTGGAGTAAGAAAGGAATGTACTGCCTTGATCATTGGGAGTAGAGAGCAGAAAGCAGAGCAGAGATTGGTTTGTTTGTTATTAAGAAAATGTCATATTTACCTGAGGAAGCATAAAAATCGGTTAGATTGGAGAAGAGGAGCTTCCTGCAGATCAGGGAGAAGTAGATTCTAAGGAGTCTGTCAAGGAGCCGTGAGGGTGTTGGGACGGGAGTGAGTTGTGTTAGCGGATGACAGAAGTGGGAGTCATGCCATGTTCCCCTGGTAGTTGGATTATGAGGTAACCTACTACAATTCAATATTACCGTTGCATTAAGAATCTTCACAAACTTACTAGTCTAAAATATTGCTGAGAGCAGCACTAATTTTCTCTGAGCCCTAAAAGGTGAGATATCTTAAAAGTGAAAAATATCTTTTCAACAGAAAAATATTCTATATCAGTATTTCTTGCACTTAGTTCATCTTAATTATCAAACTAACATTCTTGTTTTCTGTTTTGCTCTTTTCAATAGGATGAAGAAAGTATTCCTATCATGTATAGGAATTTACCTGAATATAAGGAATTACTACAGTTTAAAAAGTTAAAGAAGCAGAAACTTCAGCAAATGCAAGCTGAAAGTGGATTTGTGCAACATGTGGGCTTCAAGGTAAATGCTATTTAATCTTACTATTAAAAAGGTGATGAGAGATATTTAAGGTGGTTTCTGGAGCTTTAACCTCCACAACTTCCAAGCATTCAGATAAAACTTACTAAGTTTAGCTCCTGTTCTATTTGTTTATACAAAGTAGTGTGCCACAGTTGCTGATGTCAAGAGTTTTATGATTCAGTAGAGAGAAGACAGACATACAGCTTTACTGAGATACAACTGATAAACATTTTATATGTTTATGGTATATAAAAATTTAAGGTGTAAAAAGATCACTTCATATAGTTATCATTTTTTGTGTATGGTGAGAACACTTAAGAAATACTCTCTCTCTAAAGCAAATGTTAGGTATACAATACAGTATTATTAAATATAATCACCATGCTGTACCTTACCTTTCCAGAACTTATTTATCTTGTAACTGAGAGTTTGTGCCCTTTTACCAACAACGCCCCATTTCTCCTACCCCCAGCTCCTGGCAACTACCATTCTGCTCTCTGCTTCCATGAGTTCAATTTCTTTAGATTCCACATATAAGTGAGATCATACAGCATTTGTCTTTCTGTGTCTGGCTTATTTCATTTAGCGTAATGTCCTCTAGTTTCATCCATGTTGTTACAAATGGCAGGCTTTCTTTCTGTTTTATGGCTGAATAATATTGCATTGTGTGTGGAATATTATTTATGTATATAAATAAAAATATTTGTATATAAAATCACGTTTTGTTTATCCATTCACCCATCGAGCTATTTCTCTCTCTGTTGCTATTGTTCGTGGATCAGAAATTTCTTTTCCCCTTTTAGATTCAGTTCGCTCTGCTGTTTTTTGAGAGGCTAGTAGTAATACATCCGTTCATTCCACAAAGTTTTGAAATACCTGTTATGTTCCAGGCACTTTGCTAAGTGCTAAGGATTTAGCAGTAAACTAGATGGACTCAGTTCCTGCCCTTACTCTGTTTTCATCTCATAAGAAATTTAGAGAAGTTAAATAACTAAAATAGTTGAGTGTGACTAGAGTGCATACTGGAGAGGAATGAGAGGCTGTTGAGGAGCCTTGGAAATTTTGCTAAATTCATCTCTCCTAAAAGGTTGGGGGACAATTGAGGGATTTTAAACAGAGAGTAACATGAAATTTGCATTTCAGAAAGATTGTTCTAATTACTTAAACTATTAATATTTATAACCTTCAGGAAGGCAGAGGATTTTAGAGTGGATAACTCTTAATTTCTGACTACTATATTATTAAATTATTTAAACAACAGTATATGTATGTTATTTATGTAATTGAAAAAAAATTAAGTGAAAGGGAAAAAGATCATTCTGCCCTTAGTATGGAGAATGGATAAGAATAAAGCAGGGCTGGATGCAGGGAGACTGGTTAGAGATTCTTTTGGTAATTTAGACAAAACATGTGAGTGTCCTGAACTTAACTGGTGGCTGTGGAAATAGAGATTGACAGGTTCGAAAACACTTTAAGCATTAGAATTGACTGTACTTAGTGGAATTGGAGGAAGTAATATTGAGACCATGAACTATAGATTTGCTGGTAGTGGTATACATGAAAATACTGATGTGTGCTGTGACTGATAAACTGAAATTTAAACAAAATTCTTATACCTCTGATGCTGTGGCATGGCCATCAGCCAAACTATGTTAAGTGACTTCTCCTCTTGATCTTTCAGTGATATTCCAAATTGACAGCTTTGGCCTTTGAAGAGGAAAGTCTATCCACTTCTCATAATTTTGTTGCGAGTCCCAGCTGTAGCTTGTTTGCCATAGCTTGTTTGCCAATCTGTCAGCCATTCCAGTTGGCCTAATGATCAAAGAAACTAGAAATGAGATTTACTTTGATTTCCAGAATTGCACAGAACACGCTGAGGGCTACAACAATCCCGCCACATTGAGAAAGAGCTAGATCTGCCTTTTCTTCCTGATGGCCATTGGTTATTAGGAGTCTTCCCACTTTGGAGAGTGATTCACTAAATGAAAGTTCAGAGGGGATTTTGTGTCACCTGGTTCATGTTAGCTATGACAGCCTGTTGAATAGTTCTGTAACGTATTTAGATAGTTTTAACTGTGGCTTGAAGTCAGTGGTTCTCAATCACAGTCATTGTACACTGGTCTGGGGCACCTTTCAACTTAATAGTTGGTAATAATCAAATGCCCAAGTTTGCAGATGATTTACTTAAAATTTTTAAAAATAATTAAAACATTTGAAGTTTGTCTTTTATAATGTCCCTCTCACCCCCCTGTAGCTCCATCTTGAGTGAGTGGAATTTCAGCTAGTTGGTATAAACTGTGTCTAACTTAGAACTTTTTTTGTGTTAGACCATTGTCTAGTGAATGGGGAGGGAGGAGAGGATGTCTGTGTGTACATCATGCGTTTCCAGCAGGAAAAAAATGTTTTGGAACAATATAGCTTAATATTTTTTCTCTCTGAATCTTTTAGTGTGATAACTGTGGCATAGAGCCTATCCAGGGTGTTCGGTGGCACTGCCAGGATTGTCCTCCAGAAATGTCTTTGGATTTCTGTGATTCTTGTTCAGACTGGTAAGTGTTTAAGTGTTTTCTTCATTTTAGGTCTTTTATTTTGATGAGTAAAGAGCTTCTCAGCAACTAGTGAATTTGATTTCCACACTTCTTAGAAAATCACCACATTTGCTGTATTAAACTTTGTTGTTCTAGGTAATTAAGAAATTTTCCTTAATTATACCACTTTTTAAGTAACTTTTCATTAAGGATTTTGATATATTAATGGATTTAAACAGGTAGTGAGGAAGTTTTGTAATATCTAGACCAAAATGCATCTGATGCCATGTAATGATATGTTTGTGTTTTTTCTTTGCAGCCTACATGAAACAGATATTCACAAGGAAGATCACCAATTAGAACCTGTTTATAGGTCAGAGACATTCTTAGACAGAGACTACTGTGTGTCCCAGGGCACCAGTTATAATTACCTTGACCCAAACTACTTTCCAGCAAACAGATGACATGGAAGAGAACATCATATATTAGTCCTCTTCAACACATAGCAATGGTATCATTGTGAATTATGTGCACAGTTTGGAAAGATTCTCTGCTTTCCCTGAAGTGACACTCACAGCATGACAGCTTCCTGAGTGTTCTCGTCAAGTCCAGCTCTCCACCGTTGTGGCTCTAGATCACTGTTCAGCAGCTGAACATTCCTGGTGAGCAAAGGGTTTCCTTGGTGAATTTCTCACCACCACCTTAAAGCCTTTGAGGTGGTGATCTTAAATGGGTGAGATGGAAACGAGAGCACACATTAAAGAGAGAGTAAATTCCAAAGGTTTCAAAGAACTTGGTCATAAATATGATAATGAGAAGACAAAGTATTTATATTAAAACAGTTTAGTAGCTTTCAGTTTTGTGAAAATAGTTTTCAGCACAGAAACTGACTTCTTTAGACAAAGTTTTAACCAATGATGGTGTTTGCTTCTAGGATATACACTTTAAAAGAACTCACTGTCCCAGTGGTGGCCACTGATGGCCCTTAGTAAGTTGGAGCTGCTTAACCATATTGATGTCTAATTTCTTTTAACCACAATGAACTGTCTTTCTTACAACAGCGAAGCACTACAGGAGGCAACTGTGGTATTGCTTCCTTAACCAGCTCATGGTGTGTGAATGTTAGAAAGTTGTCACTCAGATATATTTTTTAAATGTAATGTTATATAAGATTATCATGTGATGTGTACAAACTATGGTGAAAAGTGCCAGTGGTAGTAACTGTGTAAAGTCTCTAATTCACAACATTAATTCCTTTAAAATACACAGCCTTCTGCCTCTGTATTTGGAGTTGTTAGTGCAACTCATCAAAGAAAACTGCCTAATATAAAAGTCATATATATGGTAATAATTTCCCTCTTTTGTAGTCTGCACAAGATCCATAAAAGATTGTATTTTTATTACTATTTAAACAAGTGATAAAATTTAGTCTGCGCAGTGAGCAAGAGTTCACATGCATTCTTTTATACTGCTGGATTTTGTTGTGCATCATTTAAAACATTTTGTATGTTTCTTCTTATCTGTGTATACAGTATGTTCTTGAATAATGTTCATTTGTCAGGAGAACTGTGAGAAATAAACTATGTGGATACTGTCTGTTTATATTATAGAATGTTTGTTGTGACTTCCTTTTGGTTAGATTTTGGATTTTTTTACTAGTGTTAAAACCACAAATTTTTTTTTTTAAGGGGTTGCTTTACCTACCTGTCCTTTAAAAAGAGTAAGGACTACATTATGGAAAAGAGGGTGAGCTTGGGAAGCTCTGTAAAAGATGGTAACGTTTTCACTCAGTGTGTGCTGAAACGCTAAATTAAACTAGGTGGCAAAAAGAGCACATACCGTAGTTAAAGCAAAAGGCAGTTATTAACATCCAGATGTGAAAACTAAACTTTGGTTGAAGAATTTTACTTTCGTTCTTTTTGATGAAAATAAGCCCTCCACATATTTAATTTAAACAGGTGGTTTTTGAAAATTACCTTATTCTTTGAAAAGTATTATTGATTATTGGAAAAAACAATGTAAATATTCTAAGATTAAGTATTATACTGACCCAATTTTAATAGTCTCCTGTGTTTTCCAATTTTAAACCAAGGGAACATTATTAGTAGTTCTCTTCAATACATTGTAGGGTACTAAAATGATACCCTATTTTTTTAATTGAGAAAAGTAATATAATTTTAAATATAGAAATATGAGAATTTTAATGTAATATATTGATTAAAGATTACTAATGATGTTTATAAAATATATCACATCAGAAAGAAAAAGATATGGACTTGAGCTTAACTTCTCACCCTGGGATTATTAGTTGAGGGGAAGAAAAGGGGAATTGTTAGAATTCTGGGCATTTTGATATTAAATGTTAAGTGAATATGCCAGAAGATCTACCTTCAACTTGTAGCAAGACAGTAGCACTTGATGATAACTTCTGTAACTTCTGTGTATGTTTAGAGATAATACTGATTAGTTTTGGAGAACCATTCAGATCCATTCAGAAATCCCATAATGTATGAAGTATGCTTTGGAAGAGGGCTATGAGTGGTACAGTTGTTGTGTAAGCAGAATAGACAAAATAAATCCGCTTAAATGTATTTTTCAAGGGCAAAGATTTTGAGAATTTTGAGTGGCAAAAAGGATTACTTTCTGCTTGAGCAAGATGTGTTTATTTTGCATTTTTCAGCTCCAAGCAAATAATCCTTTAAAAGGCCTTAAAGGGCAGTAGTAGTAGTAATGTATTGTTGTTATTGTTTTCATTTGAGGACTGCAGGAGTGGGCAGGGCTGTCATTTGCAAGTAGACCTTCCATCTCCTAAAAGAAGTATTGGCTGTAAGAGACAACACAGACCTGCTTGTTACAGCATTACTTATTAAGTGGTATTCAGTAGGTCAGATGTATTTCCTGAACTATTATGCTCAAGTTATTTGCTAAGAACTGAAGGCACTTTTAAGGACACCTAAAACCACTGCTTTAAGGTTTAGGCAGAGGAGATTTTGACTGGTGTGATGTGGACTAATAATAATAGCACACTGATACAGTGCTTACTGTGTGCCGAGCAAGCATATAATAATGAATTTAATTCTCACAACCTTATGAGACTGCTTCATTTATTATCCTGTTTCCATATGAGGAAAACTAGCCAGAGGTTAAATAACTTGCCCAAGGTCTTACAGTTAGTAAAGTGGTGATGCTTGGATTTTAACCTAGACAGATTGCTCCAGAGTCAGCATCTGCCTCGCTACCCTGTTTCCTGAGCAAGAGTATTCCTTTCATGTGAGCCGTTGTTAAGGTGTTGGAGCTCGAGGTGTGCAGGGCTTGATTTCCAGTCTTTTTTCCTGGTGTGGTGTGGTTCCTGGAGTACAAATCTGAGCACATGTCCAGGCCAGGCTTATAGCACAGAATAGAGAAGTATATCTGTGGATGGGGGGAAAGCACTGAAATGGTCTGCCGTGGTGAATTAGAAAAACATATGTATGTAGAATTTGCATATTCTAATTGGGCAGCAAATGTGGTCGTGAGTCTTTAGGCAAAGTTGGTGCTAAGGCTTGTGTATCCTGCCTCAGGTAGAATTTGTTTCCATGCATAGTTCATGCCTCTCACTTGACCTAATAGCATGCCTTGTCCATTTTTCTCCCTTTCCCCCTTTCGTTTAAATTGCAGAACACAACAGTTTACTGAGGTATGAGAAACATTAAAAAAAAAAGAAATAGAGAAAATAGTACATCACATGTAGTAAGGATAAATACTGTTTTGTGAGATTTCTTTTTTAGTTAGAAATATGTGTGGTATGCTATATAAACTGTATTTCTTACTGTGGATAACAAAGTTAGAAGGCCGTTGTTCCAGGTGCACTGGATGGAATTGGAAGTCTCCAGATAATAAGTAGGTTTTTCCACAAGATTACAGAGGCATTGTCGTTTTTAGGCTGTAAAGTGTTTGTTTTTTTCTCTTAGCTTGATGAAAAATGTGCTTCTGTTTATGATTCCAGGAAAAAAATAACTATTTTTTTCACAGTTCATGTGGCTGATTAGACGGAGTTTTGAAAATGCTGTCACATTTAGCTTCATGAGGTCAGAGACCATCCATGTCTGTCTGTAACCCTAGGCCTGGCTCTTCATAGATTCTCAATAAATATTTGTTGGTAGTATGACCAGTGTGTTGGTGGGTTACGTTTTTTCGCTAGGAAGTTAGGAGACATCACCCATGCCTGAGTGTGTCTGAGTGTGTCTCTGGGACCCTGAGAGGGCTTGCCTCAGGAGATCTCCTTTATGGGGTTCCGACAGGACTGAGGAACTGGCATCCTGCCTTATCTAAAGGATATGGTTCAACCTTGGTGGCTGGGAAGATTTTGGTTCTCTCGGGGACCCCAGTTATGCCGTGTATCTTGATTCTCTGCCGTGTTTTTAGAGTAATGTAATGGAAAGGGAACTAGAGTAGAAATTCTGTGTCCTAGTCCCAGTTGTGGGATGGAGGCACTCAATGAATGTTGACAAGGAGCCATCTTTTATTGAGCACTAGCAACTGGTAAATGATTTATGTGTATTATTAACTCACTTAATCCTCACTACGGTTCTATGAGGTTGCTTACTATTATGATCTCCACTGTACAGGTGAGAAAACTAAGGCTCAGAGGATTGAAATGTTAGCTCTCAATAATAATTGCCACGTGTGGGGCTGAAGATACAAAGCCTTGCCCTTAGGGGGTTGATAATCTAATGCAGAAGACCAGCAATAAACAAGTAAATAAAGATCGTTATGTAATTTTCGGCAGAGATAAATGCTGTGAAGAAAAATAATGCTTGAAGAAGAATGATGGAAGAACGGGGACCATCCTGTCATGTTAGATAGAGTAATAAAAGAAGGCCTCAATGACGAGGGTAAACTTTGAACAAAGACCTGAAAAAGTGAGAGAATTATTAGCCTTGTGGATGATCTGGAGGAAAAGGGAGAAGGATAGCAATGACAAGGGCTCTGATCCAGTAAAGAGCTTGGCTTATTCAGGCAACATTAAGAGGGTCAGTGTAGCTTGAGCCAGATGAGCAAGGAGAGAGTGGTAGTTGATGGGGTGAGAGAGGGTACAGGGCCAGATCAGGTGAGGCCTTGAATGTAGACCATTGTAAAGGAGTTTGCATTGTGTTCTGATGTCTTCTACATACACACAAAGTCTTCTACTAGGCGGAGACCTGTAAGGTCCTTTCGTGCTTTAAAATCCTATGAATTTAAAGTGGTAATGTCATTTGAAGCCATTCAGATCAGTGACCTGTTTTAGCAGTTCTCTAGAAGACTGGATTTGCACCTCTAGATACTCTTCAGGGGCAAAGCCATTTACCCCTGCTGATTTTTTCAAGAGGGCAGCCAACTACAGCCATAAAAGCCATGGCTGGGCTGTCTGCTGCCCTGCTGTCTCAGTTCCCTTACCCAAGCTTTCAAAGCTGTGGTGGGTATGGCCTGTGTTTGCCAATATGTGGTATGTGTTTAAAGGATGTTAATCCCTTCAAAGAGTCATTTTGTGTTTTCTGGCACAACTGATAATTTTCATCCTGTAACTCTCTTTTTGTAATTTGCTCAAATACTCCTTGTGCTCCCCTATAGAGAGTATAACAACTTGAGGTAGTAATAAACTATTTGACAACTGTGTGAGTTATAGGAACATGCCCCTCTTTGTTAATAGAGGCATAATTGTAACCAAAGACATTTAATTTCTTCTTTAGCAAACACTGACATTTCTGTTTAAAAGAATGATTGCTAGAGAAAAAGGAAATACGAAAATTACCATGTATCATGAATACACTGAGAGTTCTCTCTGTAATAGCTCGAAACTGATCTATGGCCAAAATTAAAACCATATGAGCATATCGTAAATCTTACTATTACTGTGTTTGCTTCTAATTCTGTTTGGAATAAGGCTTCAAATGCTTTCCAGAATGATGTGAGTTACAAATAAATAGAAAAAGAGTTATCCTGTGTTCCATTTATTTTATTTGTACATATGCATTTCAAGAAAAAAATGACTTTAAAAATACAATTTTGTCCCAGGAATGGATCCTTATCTGCACAACCATTGAAGAAAACGAAAATCATGCAAACTGAAACTATGATCTTTTGTAGTGACTGAATGGAAGATGCAGTTGTTCCAGTAGAATATGTAAGAAGCTCTGGTTTGGCAACAGATAGCACAAAAGAGAACCAAAATTTCACTGTTTTGATGCAAGGAAACAATTTTACATATGGGTATGGTAAGGTTTTGAAACCCCTGGAAAAGGCCTGTATGAAACAAATACAGTATTGGGATCTCTATTAACATCATGTACTGACATGCCCCTTCCCACCCTCATGAGTTTTGTTACTGTATTTCTTACTTGCTTGGCAACAATGGTAAGTAAATAGGTGACCATTTAATATCAAAACTATATGTTGACATTAGTCCAGTGGATGCAATAACAGATCACTTCATGCTTTTAAATTACATTTGATCATTGGTATTAATTAACTGCTGAAATGCACCGCCAGGTACAGAAGAGACTAGGTTAGACAAATTTATCCAATTTGTTCTCTTAGCCATTATGACAGTATTCCAAGTAGCCAGTTTCATAAAAATGAACCGAGAAATGTTACTGGTGACTAGTCTGGGTTTTGCTGCCTTGGAAAAGCTATAAAATTTCACATTTTAAAAATTTCTTATCAAAGTGTTCAAATTGAATCAAATTTGTTATCCATAATTGGCATTGTTTTGTCAATCCAATCTCTTTAGCTCTGAGCTACCAGTGGGTGAGACTTGAGGAAACAGCCACGAGAGGAAGAGGCCCAAGCCTGCCCCCTAAATTGAGAGCCTTCATCAGGCAACAGCATATAAATCCTGGGGAGGGGAAGGAAGATGTGTTGGGAGTTAGGGAAGCTAACTCCATATTTGATGAGAGTAGGACCAAATGATCACCCTCTAGAGCGTCCTCAGGGCACAACTGACAGACTGGCACTGCAGTGCTGTTCACATACTGACTGAGCTCCGAGGTGCAGCCTGTGTGATTGATAGAAAAGTGTGTGTGCTGTGAGTGCAGACAGCTGTCTGAACTATGAAGAAAAGGTTGGATAGTACCAGATACACCATGCATGATTTCCAGACACCTCTCAGACAGGTCAAGCTGGGAAGCAAACAGCGACGTCAGGATTTGAGGGGACAGAAAAGGTTTAACTCGGAACAACATACTGTGTTAAGGGATGAACCTTTAGTATTTTTCTCTGTCTCCACTCTCCTTAACAAACATGCATTTTTGCTTCAGAAAATAGAGTCAATAGCTGTGCAGAGTCGAAGAAAAACTTCCTCTGGTGTCCCCTCTGCATTTATCTGTATTTAAAAGGAAAAAAAGAGAGTTAGTCTTGAGAAATGTTGTAAATAAGACATTTTTAAGAATTAAAAAAAGATTACCTGCTTATGTCTTGCTGTGCAAAGCTTTAAAAGACAAGAACCCCAAACCACAGAAAAAAAAGTGAAGAGTAGTTTAAAAACTAGGTGCCTAAATTAAAACAACAGTAAGATACCCCTATACATACACCTATTAGAAACTGACACCAGCAAATGCTGGTGAGGATGTGGAGCAACAGGAACTCCCATGCATTGCTGGTGGCAGTACAAAATGGTACAGCTGCTTTGCAAGACAGTTGGGCAGTTTCTCACAAAATTAAGCCTACTCTTACCATATGATCCAGCAGTTGCACTCCTTGGTATTTACCCAGAGCAGTCGAAAACTTGTCCACACAAAAACTTGCACACAGATGTTTATAGCAGCTTTATTCATAATTGCCAAAAGTTGGAAGGCAACAAGATGTCCTTCAGTAGGTGAAAGGTTAAGTAACTGTGGTACATCCAGACAATGGAATATTATTTAGTGCTCAAAAGAAGTGAGCTAACAAGCCATGAAAACACATGGAGGAACTGAAAAGACTACATACAATATGATATTCTGGAAAATGCAAAACTATGGAGACAGTAAAAAGATCAGGAGGGATTGGTAGAAAGACTGGGGAGAGAGGAATGACTGGGTGGAACAGAGATGTGGTTCACTGTTTATGGTGGTGAGACTATTCTGTATGATAGTATAAGGGTGGCTACGTGTCATTATACATTTGTCAAAACCCACAGGATGTACAACGCCAAGAGTGAACCCTAAGGAAAACTGGGGACTTTGGGTGATACTGATGTGTTGATGTAGGTTCATCAGTTGCAACAAATGTACTCCTCTTGTGTGGGATGTTGATATTGGGGCAGGTTGTGTGTGTTTGGGGGTAGAGAATCTGAGAAATCTGTACTTTATGCTCAATTTTACTGTGAACCTATAACTGCTCTAAAAAATGAAGTCTATTTAAAATAACAACAACAATAAGAAACACTAGGTGCCCTGTCAAGGTTATGGAAAGACTTTGGAATTAGTTAAAATGAGACTTCTGAGTGTTCCAGAGCGTTAGGAGCAGGGTGGGAAAAGGGCAGAGGTTGGGGGACAAGGGGCACGGGAGGGGAGAAGAAAGCAGAAGCTGGGACCTCAGCTTGCAGGTGTGCTAAGGGCAGAGTCTGCTTGGAGATTGCTGAGACGCCAGTGCACAGAGGAAGGGGAAAGGAGCTGATTTCTTGGGCACAAAGGCACAGCTACCCCTCCCTCTCTCAAAATGTCCCGACATTGTGCCAGCCACTGAGATTCATCCCACCACACATGAAACATCCACAGGAAGCAGAGGCCTGGCGATCCAAATAAGACTCACAGGAAGGGGTGGGGGTGGGGGCTGCGAGCTTGATAACACGCAGCTTTTTCAGGCTTCATCTCCAGAGGTTCTCCTTTGGTAGGTTTGGGCTAGGCCTTCTAACCCGCGTATTTAACCAGTTCTCCAGCTGATTTTGATGTGGGTCATCTTGGACCACACTGAAACACTAGAAACACTTCAACTCTTGTCTAACTTCTTTCTGCAAACTAGTTTCCATTTCACAGCCCTAGGACTTCAATGATTCCAGAGGTAGAATGAATTCTCCAAAAAAGAAAAAAAGTACACATTTAAATATCCCAGAAAATAGATACAACATTTATAGATTGTTTGTAATAGCCTCAGACTGGAAAAATGACAAATGTCCATCAGCAGTAGATGGAAAAATAAATGGTGGCATAGTCATATAACGGAATACTATAGTAATGGAAAAAAAGTACAGCTACATTCAACAACATGGATTAATCTCACAAAGTTGAGGGAAAGAAGCAAGTCTCAAAAGAACATGTGTATAGTATGATTCAATTTATGTAAAGTTCAAAAACAAGCAAAACTAAATTATATTGGTTAAGAATCTATACATAGCGGGTGAAACCATAAAGAGAAGGAAGTGCTGATTGCAAAGGTCAGGATAGTGGCTCCCTCTTGGGGAGAGGAAGGAGGTGTGAGCAGGAGGACGTGGGAGCACGGTGTTCATTTTATAATTCTGCAAACTGCACATATTACTTGTATGCATTCCTGTATGTATATTGCACAATAAGGGAAAATAAAAATTGAAACAAAAAAATTGTTAAGTCCCCCCCCCAATGTGTCATACTTTGTTCTTATAGGGGAGTCAAAGACAGCCATTGGCAACTGTCTCCCGCTGGAGGCTTTGCATCTGGGGGCAGCAACTTTGCCTCTGCCACGCTTATGGCCCTCACAGCACCTTGCCTATCGCTTCACCTCTCCTTCCTTTTCCTTCCAGCCAACAGACATTTCCTGGGTGCCAACAGTGTACTGTGAGCCGGAGAGACCAAGCTGAACCAGACACAGCAGTCCTGCTCTCCAGGAGCTCGCAGCTCCAGGGCAGAGACAGTTAACAGGAATTTATAGTTAGAGGGGGAGCACAGGCGCTGTGGATAAAGGAGCATCTCACACAATCTTGGTAGGCCAGGAAGCTTTCTGAGGAAAGTTATTGTTGTTACGGTAATTTAAAATAATGAACTTTACCACTAATGAAGCTAAGTGCTTTTTATTTATTTTTCTCCCCCCCCCCCCCCCCCCCCCGGACTTCCGCTCTCCCTTGTTTGCTAGCTGTCTTCCTTCTTCCCTCCCTCCCACCCTCTCTCAGCCCCTTCCTCCATCCCTCCATTCCTGCTTTGTTCACTGTCCCCCCTCCACTCTGGGCTCCCTCCCTCCATTTCTCCTCCCTGGCTCTTTCCCCCCCTTTCCCTTTCTGGCTCCTACTCTCGCTCGGTCCCTCCCTCCTCATTTGCTCCCTCCTTCCATCCCCTGTTCCATCTCACTCCACCTCCCCAGCATAAGCTCTTTTTAAACAGTCAGGTAACTCTAACAATGATTTTTGAAGACAGGCTATCCCTATTTCACAGGTGACATGACTCCAAAGTCTTTGTGCTTGTTGACTACATTACATTACATCCACCAGTTCAAAATGGCAGGATGGCCGAATTTGATGGGAACAGCAAGAAGTGAAGCTGGAATGGTAAGCAGAGGTTGACTACAAAGAGGCTTATATACTCTATTACATGAGAATAATGGGGAGTCACATAAGACTGGAATGGGTTGATATCATCAAACACAGGTACATAAAAATCTTTAATATCTGTTTAATCAAAAGAATTGCAAAAAGTTTGAAGTATAACGCAAAGAGCACTGTATTAGGAGTGACGATACGCATGCTGTCCCCTATGAGCTTCAAGAGTTAGACCAGCCACTCATCCTCCTGGGGCCTCGGTTTCCTCTACTATAATGAGAGGACTGACATAGGACTTGAGAGCCTCGAGGTGGGTTCCAGCTCCGGCATTCTGTGCTAGTCTGAATCTAAGTTCACATTTTAGTGGGGCTGAGGCTCCTAGCAGCAGGCATCAGGACTGTTCAGTTCAGTGTCTCCAGTTAAGCTGAGCCTAGAGGAACGGATATGTATTTGAAGATGGTAAAGAAGGAGTCTTCTCTCTGGAGCGAACAGGACGTGCCAAGGCTTGGAGCTCTGAAAGCACCTGGGTTTTCCAGGAAGCAGTGGGTCATTTGTTGAGGGTATAACAAAAGCGGCTTGGTTGGGGGAAGGAGAAGGAGAGGAGGCTGGAAAAACAGTTTGGGATGAGGTTGTGCCTCCATAGATTTGCCTATTCTGGACATTTTATATGAATGGAATTATGTGGTCCTTTGTGACTGGTTTCTTTCACTTAGCATCATATTTTCAAAGTGCATCCACGCTGTGGTGGGTATCGACATGTCACTCCTTTGTATTGCCGCCTAATGCCTTATTAGCTTTGATCTGAATCTACGAGACACACCTTGGAATGTCTGCCCCCCTCACATCCCTTTTCAGCAAATCTGCCACTGCCCACTGCGCTCTGAACAGTCACCTGACTGCCTCATCAAACCTGGAAGGAGGGAAAAGGGGAGGGCTCGTTGACTGCCTTTCCCTGCCCCTTTTCAGGTTCCCTTCCTTGCAGTGAGCGTGGGCAAGAAGATACAAATCCACAAACCCTCGGCTTATGTATGCTGTCCACGACCTTATCAGTGGGAGATACATCAGGTCTCCGGACCCCGAGAAGTTCCCTGAGCACAAAGACTCAGTACGACCCTTTGTACGTCATGTAAGTTCTTTGTCCTCATGTCCAATGCTTTGACCTTGGTACCAACACTTCCCAAAGTCCTCCGGATCTTCCCCACAAGAGGACGCTAATTAGCCTAGGGATTGACCCCGAGTCATCTTCTGCTTCATTGGCACACAAGTCTTCTCAGGACAATTAGGGACACCTGTAGTGGGACTTTCAGCTGGTTTGTACCATCTGCTTCATTTGGACAAACCCCAACTATATTCTCTCTGGGTGGTTGATATTTTGCAGTCTTCCTCGTTATTTATCTGCTCTCCCCACTGCCTGGCTGAACTCTACTAGCTCCTTGCATTTAACTGACTTAGCCCGCCGTATTTCTACCTAGCCCTGAAACATTTCCCTCCTCCAGCTCCTTCTCCTCTAACCAGTACTACCCAACGTTCTCCAACCTTAGATGCTTTGCTAAACTTATCTTCCTTGCAAAAGAAACCCAGGCCTATATGTCCCACATTCTTATCTCCTATCTAATAGTTATTATGTCTCTTTTAACACTGATAAATTTAGTGCAAAAAATTTTTTTAAAGACCATTGATTACGTCTTTTCTATTTTTCATAATTGATGACCTGGTCATTCAATGGGATGCCAGCATTGGATTCACATAATTTGGGTTGACCATTATCCAGAATTTCTTTAGACTCTGATGAAAACACATTTGTTCATTACAACACCCTTTCAGTTCATTGCGTTACCTTCCCCCTTTATCATCATAATGAACTAAATGGCTCCTTCAACAGTCAACTGGTTGCAAGTCAAAGTGACGCGCAATCTTTCACTTCTTGGCCAGATATAACCCACCATTATCCTGAATATCTACACGTCCAGCTAGACAGTAGGCTCTGTGAGGACAAGGCAGTCACTCAGAATTTGTGCCCTCAGTGCCTGGCTCTAGATAGGCAGGCAAAGAAAAGTTAAAGGGAAGAAGGCATCCCCATTTCTGCACTCCCTCTGCCCCTTCCTCACAGAATTGGGCTGTTGTGGGGCCAGAAATACACTCTTGGAGCCCATTTTCTGACCCACAATCTGGACTTTATGGAAGGACATGGGATTTTCTCTTATAAAAACTGGGCAACTTGGTTTCAGAAACAAGGGCTAATGAGCACAAGTGCCTAAGGGGTGACTCTTGTTAACCTCTAATGGCCGGGAGCCGAAGGCTTTCCAGCTGGATCTTATCAATCAGGCCAAAGCTGAAGTTTTGGGGAAGCTGGGGGCCGGGCTGCAGGAGCGAGTCATGCCCTGGAGCTTCAGCTGGACCATTTCCCACTTCTATTTCCATCCAAAACCTCCCTCTTCATTTTGCTTCATGGCTTAAATACAGAGATTTATTTATTTAATTAAATAAAAGGAAGCTTCTCTTGCCACCCAGCCAGAGTCACGTGCTGTGGCGTGTGCCTTTGTGGAGCCTGAGGACGTGAGGAGATTTAACGACAAAATCAAATAATCAGGCTTTCTAGGTGGAATAAACAGTCTTTGACTTGGGTGACTGGGAAATCTAGGAAGCTGTCTGGGATTCTGATTAAGCCCAAAAAGCAAAGTTCTGAGAATAAAATTCTAAAGGCAGTGAGGCAGCTTCATTTTTGTTATAGAAGGAGAGAGTGAGTGAGTGAGTGAGTGAGTGAGTGAGTGAGTGAGTGTGTGTGTGTGTGTGTGTGTGTGTGTGTGTGTGTTGGGAAAGGCATGGATTGGGTTTTTATGGAGCAAATGCGAGCCCAGCTGAACTGGGTGAGACCCAAGCCTTCGGTCCACTCTCCAGACTTCCCCCTCGGTTCTCTGCAGATTACCTGGACATTTCCTGAGTCTCAACATGGATTCTCCCTGCTCACCTCATTCCCACACGGAGAATATTTTAAGAGAACAATAAGTGGCTTCTATATTTTCATATATAACTGTGTAACTCAAAGGAAATGGAAGAGAACCCACTTACCAAGCGCCTCATAAGTTACAGGAACTATTCTTGGTGTTTACACCTTCAGCAATTTAAACCAGCTGACAAGGTGCTGGTGTTGAATGGCCTTAGTGAACAGATAAGAATCCTGTGTAATTAGCACATTGTTTTGCATGAAGGAGACTTCCTCAACAATTGTGCAAACTTGAAAATAAGATGTCCTACAATATATGGTAAGTTTTTGCTCCATAATCAATACTTATAACATACAACAACCCTCTTTTCCCAAGAATAGTAAAAGTTAAGTTTCATAATGCTCTTTTTCCAAAAGATCTCCAAATCTGAATCATCAAAGTCAGAATGTATGAGGTTTTAATGTATTTAATTGGAAACTAGGTAAGTGGGTTTGCTTCTGACTTTAAGAACTTGCCCTTTTTTGGTCTGAGATTTGATATAAAATCCTGCAGTAAGTGATCAATATAGAAAGATTTTTTAATAAAAAAGCTAAAAACAGTGAACAGGAAATATGATTAAATTTCTGAGTTTTCACCTGAGTTCTCAAAGGAGAGCAGTCAGTGATAATATTTCTCAGCAGTCAGCAGAACATATTGTTAAATCAGGAAAGTAGTTACACCGCTTTGGGAATTGCACATTCCATGAATCTGTAAACCATAAAACAGTTGGCTGCTTCAAACACTGCCCAGATCTAGCTGTGTTTTTGCTGAATTTTCCCACACTGTTCAAAACATGGCTTGTGTTTTAGTTTTGTTTTTCAGGTATTGGTGTCATGGGGCTTCTGGGACAAATCCATGCTGTCAGAGAGTGGTGTGATTATATTGTGTGTGCACCTTCCTCCTCTGCTAATCTTGTCCTCTGTTAAACCAGAGAGAGCCTCACACACAGGGACCCCTCTTGGCCGGAGGAGAGCAGTGTGGCTCAGCCAAAGCCAAGCCCTTCATGTGCAGCGTCTGTGCACCACTGGGGACAATCATTAGATGCATTTTTCAGAAGTTAGGGTTATGTAAAGGACTGCTCCTGGGGAGTCATCCATTTCTCATATCTGATCAGGACATACATTTCTCCTCATTCTCAAGGCCTTAGAAAGAAGGAGGACTATATACGCTTTTGCTTTAGAGAGCTTTCAGGACAAGCTTTAGCAAAAATGTAAGGATGGTTTATAATCTGCACATTAATGGCTTCTCTATACATAGCACTTCCCAAAGGACGAGCAGTTTGTCCATTTAAAACGTCACATGGTACTATCTTTCCTTCTTTCTTCTCTTCCTCCCAATTCTGTCTGAAGTTTAAATTTGACTAACAGATTTTTCACAGACACGAAAAAAAGTCATCTTTTCTAAAAGTGACCGTTCTAAAACAGATCTGATCAGTCATTTCTCTATTTAAAGTTACCCAGTGGTTCCCTCCCTTACCTACAGTATTTAGCTCAAACTTTCTAGCATAGTCTAGAACTGTGCTAGCAAACTCAGGAGCCACAGGTGACTTCTGAACACTTGATAGGTGGCTAGTACAATGGAGGAACTAACTTTTGATACCATGTTATTAAAATTAATTAATTTGACTTTTAAAACTGTATTTGATTCAGTTATTGGAAAATTCAAAAATATATTGGAACAACTTGGGGATGTGAAATCTACCTTTTCTATCTTAAATGTTATGAAATACAAACACAACTCTGGTATTTCTGATGAAAATTTCACATCTGAATTGAGATATGCTTAAGTACCAGATTTTGAAGACATGTTAAAAAAAAGAATGCAAAAATATCTCATTAATAATTTTTATATTGATTACATGTTGAAATGATAATCCTTAGGATATATTAGGTTAAGTAAAATGTATTGTTTGTTTCATTTGTTTCTTTTTACTTTTCTTTGTTGTTAATGTGACTACTAGAATATTTTAAGTTACATATGTGGCCCACATTGTATTTCTACTGGGCAATGCTGCTCTAGAAAATGTACTGAATGAAGGAGGAATGAATGAATGAATGGCTTCAAGGCCCTTCATAGTCCTGCGTCGCCTTGCTTTTCAGTCCAGCCTGCCCCCACTTTAATTCATCTGTTGGCACTACATCTTGCGGTGACATTATTGAGCTCCTCCACCTGCCAGTGCCTTTGTCCCTTCCCCTCCGTCTCTCATGAACTTGGACTCATCCTCAGAACCCAGCTCAAATGTCCTCTTCTCTCTGAAGCCTTTATCTACCTTTCCAGGCCCAAGCTCTGTGCTCCCAAAGACCTGGAACATTCTGTAAATCCTAGTACTATATCTACCACCTGGCTGGGGCTGCAGACTTTCATATGTCTCTTTTCCTCTTTGAATTCCCAGCATTAAGCACCATGCTTCAGACATTAGAGATGCCCATAAATGTCTGTGACTAGTCAGGGACTCAGATGGACGAGCACCGATCCTCTGCTGGTAGAATCCACGGCAGTGGCTCCTGGAGGGGTTCTGAGTAACGTGAAGACGGGCGAAGGCAAAACCCGCCATGGGACGAAGGCCACCACAGAGAAAGGAAATCAAGAATGTGTACAGAAGAGAACAAAGGTCTGGAGTTCTCTTCCGCCTGCTGTTCTGGGAGGATACAAGCCCGCAGTGAGCACAACTCATTTCTACAGGGCCGCAGGGGTGCCAAGAATATTGCACCGAATCAAAAGCTCTTTGCAGGAATCTAGTGATGGCTTGACAATCAGGAGGGGTGGGGGTGGAGAGAAAACTGTTTCAAGCAGAGTCAGAAAGAATGAGTTTCTTAAGTCTCTCAGAGACAGATGGAAGGTTTATGCCTCATTTGTCAAGTGAGAGGAGAGAACCTTGGGGCTCCTTGAAGTCGCTTTCTCCTTCAAGGTGAAAACCTTCCTTGTTCCTGGGCTGGCGGGCAGGCGGGAGGGAGAGTTGTCTCTGAATCCAGGTTGCTGGTGGCTCTGGGCCTGGGAGGCAGCGGCCTCGGGACTGAGAAGTACACTCAGCTGAGGCGGGGCACTGACAGAAGGGGCCAAGCATCCAGGGACTGGGAAATCCCAAAGCTTTCCTCTATTCAGAGAGCTCTTCTCAGGGCACCGTGGAGAGAAAGGGGAGTGGAGACAAACGGGTTACAAAAGCCTCTGCGTGGACTAGCTCAGCAGGCTCTCCCACCAGAAACAAAAGCCCGAATAAGGGGGTTTGTTTACTTCATAGTCGTTAGTAGTAGACAAATACAACCAAACTACAAACTGGTTGAATAAACTACAGAATATCCATATTATGGGATATTACATAACTATTAAAAAGAAAATGTTATTCAGCTATGTATTGACTTCCAGATGTTTCCGAGAAATGTGTACAGGATGGTAATATTTTAAAAAATCAGAACTCTCCACCACAGAGGGGGATGTGTGTTTGTACTGCAGAGTAGATAGGTTGAGGTGAGAGAGAGAGAGTGAGAGAACAAGAGAGAAAGGAGGAGGAGGAGGGGGGGGGAGGGAAGGTGGAAAGATACGCAATAAACTGTTCACACTGGTTATCTGAAGGGAGTAAGATTGGAAGGAGCAGTGTTAACTGTTTTAGATAGCTAGACAGACAGATAGACAGACAGACAGATTGATCGATCGATCGATCGATCAGCAGATAGATACCTTTACTCCTCACTTATTGCAGTGGGCATTACCTTAGTAATTTGGAAAAAAACCCTTTGAAATAAATCTAATCCCAGCCACCAACAGGAACACCTGAGAATTTTAACGCAGCTAGGAGCACTGAATCTCCTGCTAACGCTCTCCTCTATGTAGCTATTTGCTTTTCCGAGAATCTCAAGGGAACACCCCTCTCTCCCTTACCTCCTGGGCCCTGGGATCTGGCAAGCATGCCTGAGATAGCCTCTCCCAACTTCCCACTAAAATATCCATGGAGAGCCAGGAAAAGGTGAAGAGTCATAGGATTCTGAAAACTTGGATTGTGACCTATTGCCAATGGAGCTCGAGTCCATAATGTGCTCCTGACTCAGAAAACGACCAGAAAAGCAGGTATCTGTTCTTCTGCTGCATGGCCACAACTTTCAAAGGCAAGAGCTGTTCTTCCTATGCCCCACCAGGACATCTTTTTCTACATCTAACTTAAGACTGCATTATCAAAAGGACATCTGAGGGGAGGGGGGACACATCCCAAACTCAGAGGACTGGTCCTGGTGCAGGAGGGGTGAGCAGGAAGAGCCCAGGGAATGAGCGCATTGCGGGGAGGTGGAGGTCCTTGCTCAGCCCTCTCAACCCTGCCATTCCACATTCGGTGCCAGCCTCCCACACGGTGGAGACCAGAGGGGGAGCTGTGTACCCCACTGCGCCTTCCAACGTGAGAGCTGAGGGTGACCAGTCCCGGGTGCCACCAGTACTCAAGGGCACATAAAGTGAGAGATTCATGATAATCTGCACATCCTGTGGGTCTGGAGGTTTGCCCTCCACCTCCAGCCCTGAAGTGGAGGATGTAGCAGATTATAGTTTCCAAAAACATTGCAATGATATCTCCCACCCCACATACTCTTCTGAATGTGACCTTGCCACTCACCCACTGAGAGATGACACATAATCTCCCTCCCCTAGAACGTGGGTTGGCCTTCTTGTAACCAGCAGAAGGTAGCAGAAGCAATGCTGTGTGACTTCCTAGGCTGGGTCAGAAGAAGTCTTGCAGCTCCTGCCTTGCCGCTGGAACATTCACTGGAGGCTCTCACTGGGGCGCCACCTTTGGAGCCCAGGGGCAGTGCAGTGAGAAGCACAAGCCGTTCTAGAGAAGCCACTGTAGGCACTCTGCTTGACAGTGCTCGCTAAGCCATCCCAGCGGAGGTACCAGACATGCAAATGAAGAACTGTCTCTAAAGAACACCACAGCCCTGGCCGAGGTAGCCCCCTGGTGTCTGAGTCATCCCAGCTCAGACCCCCAACACCGGGGAGCAGGGGAGAGACATCCCCACTGTGCGTCTTCCAAATTCCTGATGCACAGAGGTCACAAGTATCAAATAATGGTTGTTGTTTTATGCCACTCAATTTTGAGGTGGTTTGTCAGGAACAGCAGTAGATAAACAGAATGGAAGATGAGTGAACTTAAACAAACAAATTGAGGTTTCTGGGGGAAAAGCTACAGAAAAGGGCAAAGGGCACATTATTTCAGTGACTCAGAAGGAGAGAAGATCCTTGAAAATCATATAATGCAGAAATTGGAAAATTTTTAAATAAAATTTTTGAATACTCAACAGTAAATATTTATTGTGTATCTTTTGTTTCTTGGGCCAGGCTCTGTGCTACACACTGGGGATACTGCTGTGAATAAGACAGACATAATTCTTCCCACCAGAGAACTGACTTTCTCTTAGTAGCTACAGAGAAGTAAAGAAGTAATTCTAACAAATCATGATAAATACAAGGATGGAGAAAGAAACAGGGCTGTAAGAACACACGGGAAGGACAGTTCATGTGCACTGTTGCCGGTTTAACCAGTGTGTACGAAGACATGGTTGCTAAGAAACAAGAGCAGGAAGTCATGAAATGAGAACAGGCTCAGCCTGAAAAGGCAACAGCATGAGATGAAAGGAATAAGCTAAGGCAAACAAAAATACACATGAGAATGAAAATGAATGTTGGCAGCTAGAGAAGCTGAATGTCTTTTTACAACTGAATGGGTAATGTGGAAGGCAAATCTGGGATATTCTTTTCAAAAAAAATGAAAATAATTGAGTGGGTTACAGAACAGAACTGTGCTCTCCAGTACAGAAGTCACTGCTGCGTGTTGCTGTTGAGCACTCAAAAAGTGGCTGCTTTGAACTGAGGTGTGCTGCCTGCGTAAAGTAGACACCAGATTTCAAAGACTTGATAAAGTTAGTGTCACCTGTTTCTTTTTACTTTTTAAAATGTGGCTAATAGAAAATTTAAAATTATATATGTGGTTCACATTACATGTCTATTGGACTAAGCTGGTATAGAAGGAAGAGAGTGGAGATCTAAGAATTTTTTGTTTTTGAGGAATTTTGAAGAAAAACAAGGAATGGTGGTACATAAAAAATAACCAAAGAATAATTACAGAAAACTTTCCTAAGTTAAAAAGACGTGCCTCCGCCAGTGAAAGTCAGGGAAAGCAGACCTACGTCTGGATACAAATTTTGAATTACGTGGGAAAAAATTTTTTAAAGGTACCAGTTGAAAAAGTTTCCTTCGAAATTTGTCTCTGCCTTTTCCCCCACAACACTAAATGCTTGAAAAGAGTGCAGCAGTGTTTACTGGTTTTTGATTGAAAAATATTATGGCCTAACTTTTATATCCAGTGAAACTGTCATTTGTGTATAAAGTCACGATAGGACATTCTCAGATATTCCCAGAGAAACTGAACTGAAAGTTAGCTGGAGTTCCTTTAGCCAACTGAAAAAAGCATCATAATTAAGAATTCAAGTACAGAGAATTCAAGGTATAAAGTAATTTTGGGCTTTCCTTTACTTGTGTTAGTCTCCAAACTTAGGAATCCAGTCGACTAAGGGTCAGCAAGTGGATTTTGCATCTAAAGGGTGAAATCTGATGTTATGGTGCCTTCTGCTTCCACTCCTTTCCTGGCGGGACCGGGAATGTGTTTCTCATCTTTATCCCTCAGTCCACACAAGCTCCTGCCAGGTAGGATGACTACCCAGAACAACGAAGGTACTGCCGTATTTCAGGACTTACTAAAAATGGCCAAACTATTTATCAAGTCAGGACACTGCAGCAGCAGAACTGCTGAACAAAACTTATTTTCTCCTTTACAAAGCAAAGTTGCCAAGGAACTGGATTTTCTGCATCTGCAAAATGCATATTTAATAAATCACTGGACTCTCTTTTTATTTTTTTAATTGATTAAGACTAATAAGTAACCCAGGGAAAGATATCGTCTGTTATCAGGCCCTCTTCATCTACGGCCTGGGGTGTTTCTGGTCTAACCATGCCGTGAGCAAAGAGTATACAAAAAATGGAGAAAAATAAGAAAATAAATCAAAATGTTCATTACTAGTTATCTTTGGGTGGAAAAAGTCTGGATGATTTTTATCTTTATCCTCCTAAATTTTCTAGTTTATTTCTTTTTTAAAAGTAGATGTTACTTTTATACTCAGCAAAAGAGAGGTTTTAAATATCAATTCATACAAGTCTGTACATGCCACTCCAGGTCGCTATTTCTGGGGTTTCTGTCAGTTCACAACAAGCCCTTCTCCTCTGGGAATTCCTTGTTCCCCTCCAAGTCCCAGGGAAGCGCCCCAGACAGCCATGTTCACATCAGTCAGATCTGAATTCAAATGCTCCCTCCTCAGAGACTTCCCAAGCACCCAGCTAAATAACACCCACGCCCAACAACTCACTCTTCTGTTTTATTCATAGAGCTTATCCTATCAGCAACTGTTTTGCTTTCTGGTCTACTGTTTTTCTCTTTCCAGTGAGGGACTTTGTCTGTCTTGTTTACTGCTGTGTCTCCAGTCCCAAGAATACTCTTTGACACATAGTATGCACACAGTGAAACATCCTCAGAACAAATGGAAAAGCCCCAGGTGCCACCACCTGCCTGGCCCTGGCTGAAAGGACTGGGGAGACGAGCCAGAGCCAAGCACGGCCAATCAGAAAACTGCTCTCTGGAACTGGGAACTGCTGTGGGAACATGTAAACGTGGAAGCTGCAGGGTGCTCATGTTCTGGCGTCTGGGCCAGAGAAAGAGAAAAATCTGGATGAGAGAGAAAAGGAGAGGACACGTGTGAGAAGCGGAGTAAAGCCTGGCCCCACAGCCTTCCTGGGCCTACCGTTGCGCTTCAGCCCTGGGTCACCTTAAAATTCAGTTTCGTGTCTCAGGTTAGGCCAGCTGGCGTTGGGGCCTCTTACCTATAACAAAGAGTCCTAACTGATATCCCCACAGTCACAACATCTTTTTCTTCTGAGAATCAGAGAGTGAGAGACCTGGAGGATTCCTGGAGATCATGTTCTGTCCATCCGTTTTATTTTAGGGTGAAGAATTGGGAGGTTGAGCAGTGAAATGACTCACCCGAGTTCACCAGGCTCATTCGCACCATGTGCCTCAGGCTTTCTGATGCTCAGGCCAGTATTTTCTCCACCAAGGAGCCTTCAGCCAGTTGTTGTGCTTTTCACAACCAAATGCTCAATGATTTTTTCAATAAGAAATTCTCTCACTCAAGGGGAAAAAAAGCTTCCTCTTATGGGTCAACTCCAGTGAATTGGGGGTGACTGTCACACTCCCGTGCTGAGAAAGTTTCTGAGGCAGCGTCCAGATTGGGTGGGAAAGAAGTGCCACAACTGAGGAATGAGGTCTGCCCTGAGTGCAGGAGGAAGGGAGTGGAATGGGGTAGAGGTCTGTTCCAGCTCTTTCTCAGGTACAGAGCAAAGCTGCTTCATGAGAGCAGGAAACAGTTGAAAAGTCAGAGATCTATTGTGTCACCGGTGCCTCTGCCCCTTGGTTTATGTTACAAGAAGTTCTAACTTTATTGTGTGATCATGGCATAATAAGGACATAAAGAATAAGGCAGTGACTGTGTAAATTCTGCTTTGCTTTTTTTATTACCTTTGTTTGGAACTGCATTGCACTTTTTTGGCTAGCTGGTGGCCAAAAGGGCTGGCTGTCGTTAGGCAGGGGTGTCAGCTGATGGATTCAATATCAGCATAACAGGGCGACACCGAGGCCTGAGGGAAGTGCTTTGGAGGGTGGTCTGTTTCTGGGCTGGACCATGGCATGGCTCTAATTCCAAAATAAATCTCGCTGAGCTCCTGATCTGTCTCGCCTGCATCTTGAAGTGTGTTCGCCACACCACCTGGTTTTCAGAAAATCCCTTAAGTGATCCAGGAGCCCACCTGGATGGTGGGCAGCCCTACCTCGGGCTCTATAAACCAGCGAGACAGGGAGGAGGTGCTAACAATCCAAAGAACATCACAGGAACAAGACAAGCTGTCACTTAGAATCCAGGGGGAGCTGAAGCTGTTGCAAGAAGATTAGGCAGGAGCACACAGGCCAGAGAACACGAAGGGACCGAGGCTTTCCCCTTCTCCAATGGAAAACAAGCCTGGCCCCCTCCCCTGCTTCTCCTCCAGTCCCCATTCTGTAGTCCGAGCTGCTGGCAAACCCCACGGGACACCTGCCAACAATTCTCACCTCCCTGGGCCCAGCACTCTGGCCCTGCTGTCCTTAGACTAGGTGGGGCGGAGGCTGGTTCATCTCTGCAGCTGCGTGGGGAGAGGACAGCCGGGGCCGAGGCAGCGGGTCAAAGCAGCTTCCCCGAGAGGCCCTCTGGGAGTCCTGAGAGCTGGAGGCCACACCGCTCTGGAGTCAGTACTGGAGCAATTCTAAATATTTGCAAAGTGGATCACAAATGTTACCTCACCACGGACCCAGCTGCCAGCATCTCCAAAGTGCAGGGGAAGCTGAAGAGATGAGCCAAATGGGACTGGAAGCTTCGTTTCCCACTAACTTAGATATTTCTAAGGAGGATTCCCGAAATCAGATTTATCTGAGAACTCCATTAGCCCTGTATCGATGGGTCAATCATTTGCGAGTGTGTAGAATTTAGGTTAGAATAATACAAGAGAGAGAGAAAAGAGATTTTCTGACTCTGAGAGTGATTGAACTCTGAAATACTTAGAGATTCTCTCATTTCTACCAATCTTGAAAGTGGAAGAAATTCTCTTCTCTCTGGATAGTTTCCATACGTGTCCTGGGCTGCACAAAGGGTGGAAATCACTCATGCTGGAAAGGCCTTTGAGAGCTGGGACTCTTGAGACCCTGCTCGTATGTAGTGCACTTTTTGTTTGTTGTTTTTAAAGGCCTAAGTCTTTGTTTTCTGTGGTAACCAGAGGTGACATACACGAAGCACAACAAATAGGTTTCATCTTGCACATCAGTTGGTAGTAGCTGCCTGGAGTGCTGGGTTCACAAACACTCTGAGGCCACATCTGGATACTGCAGGAAAGAGTGCCACGATGGACCAGCAATGCCTGCTATGCAGAAGGAAGCTGGGGGCGATGGCTCTCATGCCACATATCTGACATCCCTGAGTTAAATCAAGGAGCATCTCTCAGATTTCTATACCCAGGGCTAAGTTATTAGGATTCTGCAAAATGGACCTCCTATCTTCTAACAGGTTTAGAAGATAAAAATTCATTATCAATGGTTTTCCCCAAGGAATTGATGATGTAGCTGCCTCAGAGCAAGTTTGTTACTTATTGATCGATGTCTCCTATTAACTTTCTGTGAGGAGCAAGAAGTAGGTGTCCACTCTTCCTCTTCTGCTTTGAGTACCCAGGATTTTGTTCCCAGATTACTGTCCCAGCCTCCCAGCGGTCTCCTAGCCTTACCTTCTTGGGATCTGTTCTCCACAAGGCTGGCAGAGGGAGCATTCTAAATAAAAACTCTGATCATGTCTGTCCCCTTCAGTAGTTCCCATCATCTCAGGACAACTGTCTGCTCCTACATAGGTTCATCTTGATCTGGTCCTTGCTTGCCTCTCCATCCCCATCTCTTGTCCCTCTTTCCTTGGTACTTTATGTCACAGCCGAGCCCAGTTCCTTGTCTCTTCTGACCTTTTACACTTGGGGCTCCTTCTGTGTGGAGTGCCCCGCTGCCCTCACAGCACCCCATCCTGTGGCTTAGTTTCGTTCTCCTCCTGTGACCTTCCTTGATGTCTTTCCTTTCCCCTCAGACTGCATTCAAGGGCCCTAGGAACTTACTCTGTGCCTGCTTTGGTCGCATATTGTGCTCACAGGTTTGTCTATCTCCCCCACTAACACCCTAGGCTCTAGCAGGAAGAACCACACTTTATTATCTGCTCCAAACCACCAGGGCAATGGATGGCCCATGGGAGGTGCTTGACACCTATTTATTAAGTCGATGGATGGGGATTGGATAGTTTTCCCAAATTCACGAAATTAATGGTGACTCAGTATGGATCGTCACTCATGATCATTAAGTCGATGCTACCTGTTTCCCACAGTCTCTTCAGTGCTTCACCTAATTGCCTGCTCCCCCGGTACCATATACTGCGGCTCCCAATGTGAGTTACTGCAAGAAATTGAGGCAAAGGGCCAAGCGCAACTATGAACCACGTAAAAATCCAGGAATTCCAAGTTGTTGAATTTTAGATCTAGATGACATCTTTCAGATCATCCTGTTCAGCTGAGGTCCGGAAGGCAGAACTTATGCCTCATCCATGTCTCCTTCCCTCCCTTTCTCTCTCTCTTGGAAAAACTATCTTGGCAACTGTGAAAACTGTATGACCAACTTTTCATAGTTCATATGATGACAGTTATTTAACTTTGATTGATACAAAAGTGAAGAGAGTAAGGGAGCCATATTTTGGCCCAAATTGTGCAGCTGTATGCAGCTCTAATTCCCAGATCCTTAACCAAAATTTCCCCAGTTTTTTTCTTTTCTTGCAAAAAAAAAAAAGGGTAACTGGCTCATTTTGGAGGGGGGAAGTGAAATAATTCACCTTCTGTAGCTGTGTCTTTGTCTCATAGTAGGCGATCACAGGAATGGATGCTCGGTAGTAGGTTTCAAGGCGTTTGGCGATGGTGGCGGTGTTGTCGTCTGCGCACGGGCTGCTCCGGCTCCTCTGGAGAAGGCGGTTGGTCATGGTGTCTGCCGAGCAGTCCATACAGATCACCAAGTGCGGGTTTCCAATCTGGGGGTGGGAAGAACAACACGGTCAGAAATTCCACTCTGCGATGTTCTGGAACTGCCTGGGACCCCTAGTTCTTTCCTTTTCTGGCCTTCTGGTTCCCCTCAAGGTCCCAGAACTACATCGTGGCAGAGCTGGGTCTGGACTTCATGCTCCTCATTTCCAGGTCAGTGGCTTTCCATACGCTGCCTCAGAACTGTCTCTTGCCCTCAGCTTTTGTCACCTCACACAATATGGGAATTATATAGTAAGCTATCCAATGCAGTCACAATCTGTCCTCCACAGTGAGGGGAGGGGTGTGTGTGTGTGTGTGTGTGTGTGTGTGTGTGTGTGTGTGTTTCCTCCTGGAAGCCTTCCCTGGCCTACTGAGGCAGAGCTAACCACTTCCTCCTTTGTACCACCATTATAGCTTATATCAGCCACCAGTAGCATGATGTGACTGTGTCCCACTATGTGGGGGTCAGCAGAGCATAATGGTTGAGCACACGAAGGTTGAAGTCAGGCTGCTTAGGGTGGAATCCTGGGGTGGTGGCTCGTCTCCATGATGGTCATCATCAATTCCTTGCCTCAGTACACTTTAAGCTCTTCCCTCATTGAGACAGAGTCCATTCCTCCACCCCCTTGAATCTGGGCCACCCTGTAACTGTTTTGACCAATGGAATATAGTGGAAATGATGCCACATGCTTTTAGAAGATCATAAGAGATACTGCAGTTTCTTCCTGGTCAACTGCCATCCAAGATGTCCAACTACTCTGACTGCTAAGCTGTGAGGAAGCCCAAGCTAGCCAGATGGAGAGGCCATATGGACAGAGGTGCCCGACCAGCCCTCAGCTGTCGTAGACATCCCAGCCCTAGCTCCAGGCACATGTACTCAGCCTTAGCTGCTGTCTGACTGCAGCTGTATAAAGGACCCCAAGTGAGACCCAGCCAGCCAAGCCCATCGACCCTCAGAACCTTTTAGAGAAAACATCGAATTGTTATTTTAAGCAATCTGGCTTCATCATTAACTAAAAGTGTCACTCAACTTCCCTGCACCCATGTTTTCTCATTTGTACAATGAGGATGGTCATAGAATTGCCAAGAGGTTAAAAAAATTAAATAAGGTAATGCAAACATGTTGCTTGGCGTATAGCAAACAACAAGTCTTAGCTATCATGCTGGTTTCCCATATTAGGCTACGATCTCCTTGTGTGCAGGAGTTGGCAGTGCTTAGCTCCTAGTCCCAAGTTTGCATATAGTAGGTGATTAAGAAATGTTTGAATGAATGATTGATGGTGACATGCTTTTGGTAGCATGAATCTCCCATCTCTCTCTTAAGTGTTCTTTTGCTCCTGATGTCCCTGGGAGATGCCAATCTTGCCTCCACTACCAACCTCAACTCTGGATCAAAAGAAACTTGCTCCCTCCTGATCTTGCAGTGGTCAGGCTGTAAGGAAACGAAGGCTTGCCACCCCACTGTGGAAAGTGCCTGGGATGGGTGGGAACAAAGCCAGGCTTGGGGAGGACTTGTAGGCGACACGTGGAATCATAAGTTGCCAACTTGTGAGTGTTGATCAAACATTTATCTACCCTCTGTGAGGGATGTGCATTAAGGAACAGAATAGAAAAATTCTCCAAAATCTGAAAGTGTGAAATAAACCTCTGGAATATGTCATGCAAGTTTACTGCCTGTATTAATTGGAAAACAAAAATGAGCATTTGAGCAGCAAGAAAGGCTGGGTGAAGGTTTAGAAGAAAATGACCCTTGTCCACCAGCAGAGGGCGAGCTTGGGAGGCAGCCTAGGGTTCAGTTGCAGAGTTCGGCTCCCTGGATCAGTTGCTGTTTGGGGCTGCCTGAAAAGACTAGGCGATTTTTCTAATTGTGGGGGGTTTTCAGGCCACTCTTGGGGACAGGAAAGATAATTCAGGGACTCATTCAGGTACAGAGATAATGTGTATCTGAGCAGGGGCTGGCAGTAAATGACCCTCTGGACCTAAAAAAGCACAGGACCAGAGGTAGCTTTGTCTTCCACGTTGATTCTCCCAGCATGGTCCCCAGACCAGCAGTGCAGGCATCATTAGGGATCATTAGGAATCATTAGGCATCATTAGGAAGCTTGTGAGAAATGCAGTCTCATGCACAGTCCCTGACCTGCTGAATCAGAGTCTGCATTTTAAGAAGATCTCCAGGTGATTCTTCACAAATAGTTTGAGAAGTTGCTTTTCTAAACCATTTCCTCGTGCCAAGACTCATCTATCCATCCTGAATCAGCACTCCCTTCCTATAGAAAAAGGCATCACGCAGTCATTCCATTTGGAAGTGGCCTGTACTACTGATGTTTTCAATATCTAAAAAGATTTGAAATATCTGAATGAAATTCCATTTCTTTATTTTTCAAAACACTTTGGAGAGCGGAGAACTCTGTCCTTGTCTGAATGACTCACAGAGACTTGGGGACACCTCCCTGCCCTCCACATCACCCTGTGTTGTCCCCGCAATGCCAGCACTGGTTGCCTCCTGGCCTTTGGGTGTTCAGGGGATCCCCACTAGGGCACAAGACCCCTGAAGGGCGGTCAAGATGCCGAAGCAACATCCCAGCAACTGAGCGCACTGTGCTACGGCTTTCTGGATGGGCCGGCCATCCCTTAACCCCATTAGCCCCGCTGTGGGAGGGGTTTTCTCTACTTTAAGGAGGAGGAAATGGAGGCTCACAGAGGCCGACGTGCCCGAGGTCACTGAAGACTAGCCAGCGACAGTGCTCAGCCAGCTGCGGGTAACTCCAAAGCCTGGCGACTTTGCCCTAACTGGGGGGCCAGAGCCTTCAGAATGGGCCTCAGGCCAGACTCCTGGTGGCCACTGGAGCCAGGCCAGGAGGGCGGGGTAGTGGGACAGGAAGTGGGCAGGGTCAGAGGCCATTTCATTGTATTTCACAGAGCTGGCTCTTGGGGTGGAGTTGGGGTCCGCACCCCCCCCCACCCCTGGCGGAAAGAGGCCAGCAGGATGTGGGCCTCAGTGGGCTTGTGATCGTGGCTCTGCCTTGGTAACTCCAGCGGGAGGAGGAGTTTACCCTGCTCTCCTCTGACCCCAACTTCCGTTTTCTTCTGATTAAGTCAGGACAGTGGTTAGGCCATATTTACCAGTGAGCATGGTCATGCCGGCCAGGAACTCTCTGGTGTTGAGAATAACAGCTATCTTGTTCTCTCTGGGTGCCTCAGTTTCCTCATTTTAAAGCAAGCATAATAATAGTTTCTATCTCAATAGGATGATTGTGAGGATTAAACGGGTTAATGCGTGTCAAGCACCTGGCCCATTTCAAGCACTACAGAAACGTGAGCCCATGTTATTTATGCATTCATCCCTTTGAACTGTAAAAGCCCCTGTTGGTCAGATTTGGGCTTAGAAAGAGTCAGAGGTCCCACCAACACTTTTAGCTAAAGTCACACGCTCTGGCATATTTACCAGTCTCCCGGCCCTGGCTAACAATGAGGCGGCATGGTTATTCAAATTTGCTCTCACCCCTGGGGTATATCCCTTGGGGAACTCCATAGAGGAAGGGTATCCGAGTCATTCTAGCATTCCTAAACACACAACCCTAATAATAGTAATACCACCCCATTGCCACCATAACTCCAGCCCCCATACTGCTATAAGATGGCTTAAAGTTCTACAGTGAACCAGAAGTCAGAGGAAGAGAACAGAAAATCCCAAGTGGAAAATCCCAAGGTGGTCCCCCTGGCTCCCCATACCTCCAAACAACTAGAACACATCATCTAGAAAGTCCCTTGGCCAGACTCCTAACCTGTTTTAGTTAAGAGCCCATTCTGAAGATTAGAATACGTTGATAAATACATATAAACAGAATCACTGATTCTGTGGATGGAAAGTGTTAAGAGATAGTTAAGAGTAGTCAGGCAGAGGGATATAATGCCATCATTCATACATCCAGGAAAATTGTCTGCATATTTGGGCGAAGGGCAGAATTTCAGCTAAGAGGCTCCTGGGAGGGAAAAGCCAAGAGCAAGCCCGTGCATTTACTCCTATTGACATGTGTTTAGTTGGGTTGCTGTTGAGTAAAAGGCTGAGTTAATTCAGGAAAGCGTTTCCATTTCACACTAGGGAGTCAGGCTAAGTACACACCCCTCCTCGAGATGATAATAATCTATAAAGTAGGGATAATAATGCCTACTGAATAGCATTGTAAAGATTAATAAAATGACATCAGTAAAGCATCCAGCTCAGTTCAGGCACATTTTAAGTGCTCGAAAAATAACAGCTATTATTCTGTTAGTTATATGTTCTATCTGATTTTAACTGTATAAAGATGAGCAGAATAAAATCTGGAAGAACATACCTCAAAATGTCAATGGGGGTTATCTCTGGGTGGTTAGTTATTCTTTGTTTTATATTTTTCTGTATTGTCTCATATTTATATAATTTTTATTTCTATAACCAGAAAAATACACATAATTTTTGAAAAAAACAGTAACAGTTCATTGAACACCCTATGCAGCCTTAGACACGTGTAAGGCACTCTTCAGGATCCCGTCCAGTCTTCCCAACAAGCACTGGGGTAGCTATTTTCAAACTACATTGCCTAGAAGAGGAAACTGAGATAGGTAAAGTTAAATGACTTGCCAATGAGTTATCAAGCCGGGCTCTGAGTACAGGCTTCTTAACACCAAAGTCGCTATAACCAGGGGTTCTCAGCTGGGGGGGAGACGGGGGCGGTGATCAGCAACCCCACCTCCTCCTTCAGATTCCTTCTGCCGCTGTCACACACATCTACACACACGCACACTCGCTGACATCTTTCCCTTCCTCAATACACCATATTGGATTCTGAAGGCACAGAGGATTAATTCAATGGGGGAAAAACAAGCCTTGGGAATAGAAAATAGGAAGGTAATAGAGAAATCACATACAGGCTTCCCACTAAGCTGTGGACATTAGTTTGCACTTGGTTTTTACAGATGTTATGTACACTAGCGGAGCAAATCCTAAAGGACTTTGCATCTCAGAGAACTCGGCTATAGTTTGCAAAAGCATCAGCCTAGCTAACTGAACTGGATTTTTTTTGGCAACAGATGGTCCTGTGCATCAGGCACATGAGGCTCTGTGACTGGTGAGATGTCCGCAGGCTGGTTCAAACCATTCGCAGGCCTGATGAGCATATAAGAGACACTCACTATGCTCTCAACCAGGCTGACTGCTCTGAATCTCTGCAGAAAATCAGATGTCTGTATTTGTCTCTGCCAAATTTCAAATTAATTACTTGCCTGTAATTTGGAGGGGGCTGTACAAACGATTGGGTCCCTGCAGGGCATAAATGAATCAATAGCAGTGGCTCATTCTGTGTTTGTAGCATCTCTGTTCCTCTGGTCAGCTTTCAAGCAGGTGCTGGTTTTGGAGGGGTGGATGAGTTCTCTCGCACACAAGCCTAACTGACATTAGAATCTTCTAAAGTTACTGTGTGTAGGGACAAATCAACATCATGCTTGGGCTTTGCAAACTGCCCCCCGCAGTATGCAAAAGACTGTTTTTAAAGACTCCTGGCTTGAAGGTCATTGCTTCAGTAATGAAGTGGGGCACCTGTATATTTTTCGAAATGGAATCCTGAATTTTAGCTTTGGGTGAAGCTGCCCAGGCACCATATTGAGGACTCTTTCTGACTGCTACAGTCCTAGGTAGGTTTCTTTTCTGCCACATTCTAACACCTGTCTGAATGGGGCCCACAGTGGGAGAGGAAGTATTGCCTTACTATGGAGAAGATCATATGGGTGATTTGAATTCATACGTACCCACAGGCCAGGGACAGACCAACTGTCCGTCTAAAGCCCTCAACTTACCCTAACTGGGTCATAAGCAAAGGACAAAGGTGTGACGGAGCTGGGATTTACACATTTGGGTGAGGTGTGACTAAAAATGAGTGAGCTAAACGAGATAACATTTATAGCCTTTTATAGCTTAAAAATACATTTATGTATGTTCCCTCATCTGATGCTCACAAAACCCTCTAAATGGGGTGTGGCAGGCATACTGTTATCTCCATTTTACAGAGGAAGAATCTGTAGGTGTGTGACTGGATGAGGGTCACACTAATATATGGCAGAGAGGAAAATCCAGATTTTCTGATTCTAGACCACGAGTGACATGCTTTAAAGGTGCCATGAAGCACAACATGCGTGACAATAGTGCTGTCACTGCTCCGAACTGTTCGGAATCCCACAGGCCTAAGTTTAGGGATTTGCCTTCAGAGGCAGTTTTAAAAGTTCCAAAAGGAGAATAAGGATTATAATATTGTTGTTGTTTGTACACAGTAGTTGACCAAAAAAAGAGATACTCATCTCATTTATCACACCTGGCCGCTTGGGGGTCTCAAGAGAACATTCTATTACCTCTGACAGCAATTTAAAAAAAAGAATTTGGAAAACATGTTTTCCCCAGCACTTCCAAGCAAGTGCATGACCTGTCCTGACCCTGCCAGAGGCCCACCCAGGGCTCTTGGGACCTTAAGTTCACAGGAAAGGTCAGTGTGAAATCAGCTGGGGGCTGCTGCCACCTTGAAGCCCGAACCTCAATAAACATTGTTGACCCTGCAGCATTCGAGCACATTCCCACTGTATTTCAATGATGTGTTTACGCGACAGCCAGTCTCCACCAGGTAGGGAGCTCCTCCAGGGCCAACCACACTGTTCTGCATCCTCTTCTCTGCATCTCCCCTCAACCTCTAGCCTTGCACAGGCCCTGATTCTAGGTGGTGAAGGAAAAATGCCCCTGTTCCTCAATTACTCAGCGTGTATCCCTACATGCCGTATCCCTAGCCTGGACAATGGCTAGAAGATTAGAATAAACAAAAATGTAAACAATCCATGGAAGATTCAGCATCATTAAGATGTCAATACTACCCAAAGTGATCTACAGATTTAGTGCATCCCTATCGAGTCCCAATGGCAAATTTTTTTTTTTGCTTGAGGAAGATTAGCCCTGAGCTAACATCTGTACCAATCTTCTCCTACTTTGTAATGTGGAGTGCCTCCACAGCGTGGCTGATGAGTGGAGTAGGTCCACGCCCAGGATCTGAACCCATGAACTTGGGCTGCTGAAGTGGAGTGTGCAGAACCTTAACCACTCGGCCATGGGGCAGGCCCCCCAATGGTGTTTTTTTTTTTTTTTTCCAGAAATAGAAATATCCATCCTAAAATTCATATGGAATCTTAAGGGACCCTGAATAGCCAAAACAACCTTGAAAAGTTGACAGCCTTGCATTTCCTGATTTAAAAACTTATCAAGCCACAGTAATCAAACAGTGTGGTACTGGCATAAAGACAGACATGTAGACCAGTGGAATAGAATAGAGAGCCCAGAAATAAACTCTCACGTATGTGGTCAACTGATTTTTGACAAGGGTGCAAAGACCATGTGATTGGGAAAAAACAGTCTTTTTAACAAATGGTGTTGGGAAAACTAAACATCCACAAGCAAAAGAATGAGGTTGGGCCCTTACTTTATACATATACAAAAATTAGTTCAAAATGGATTAAAGAACTAAATGTAAGAGCTAAAACGACAAAACTCAGAAGAAAACATAGGGGAAGATTTTTATAACATTGGATTTGGCAATGATTTCTTGGATATGACACCAAAAGCACAGGAAACAAAAGCAAAAATAGACAAGTTGAACCATACCAAAATAAAAAACTTCTGTGCATCAAAGGACGCAATCAACAGAATGATGAAAAGGCAACCTACAAAATGGGAGAAAATATTAGTAAATCATATATCTTATAAAGGGTTAATATCCAGAATATACAAAGAACTCCTACAACTCAATAACAACAAAAAACCAAACAACCCAATTAAACACTGGGTAAAGGACTTGAACAGACATTTCTCCAAAGAAGATATACAAATGGCCAACAATCACATGAAAAAGATGCTCAACATTTATCATTAAGGAAATGCAAACCAAAACCACAATGAGATACCACCCTACACCCATTAGGATGGCTACTATATTAAAAAAAAAAACAACAGAAAATGACAAGTGTTGGTGAGGATGTGGAGAAACTGGAACCCTTGTGCACTGTTGGTGGGAATGTAAAATGGTGAGGTGGCTATGGCTGGCGGTGCATATGTATACATATAGTATGCCAATTCCTCAAAAAATTAAAAATAGAATTACATGATCAAGTAATTTCACACGAAATTACTGTGTACATATTCATACACACACAGTAATGTGTATATAAAGAGCTGAAAGCAGGGTCTTGAAGAGACATTTGTATATCGGTGTTCATAGTAGCATTATTTACAATAGCTGAAAAGTGGAAGCCACTCAAGTAACTATCAATAGATAAATGGACAAACAAAATATTATTCAGCCTTAAAAAGCAAGGAAATTGTAACACGTGCTATAACATGAGTGAACCTTGAGGACATTATGCTAAGGGAAGTAAGCCAGTCACAAAAGGACAAATCTGTCTGATTCTACTTACATGAGGGCCTTCAGTACTCAAATTCATAGAGACAGAAAGTAGAATGGGGGCTTCCAGGGCAGAGGGAGGGGAAACAGGGAGCCGTTGTTTAACGGGTGCAGACTTTCAGTTTTGCAAGATGAAAAGAGCTCTGGAGATTGGTTCCACAACAACACAAAATAGGTAACACTAGTGAACCGTACACTTTAAATTGGTTAAGATGGTAAATTTTGAATACTTCCTCTATTTTAACAGATTATTAAAAATATATCAAACGAGGGTGCTCGCCTGCTGGTGTAGTGGTTAAGTTCACGTGCTCCACCCTGGTGGCCCAGAGATCATGGGTTCGGATCCTGGGCGTGGACCTACACATCACTCGTCAAGCCACACTGTGGTGGCATCCCACATACAAAATAGAGGAAGATTGGCACAGATGTTAGCTCAGGGACAATATTCCTCACACAAACACACACACATATCAAATGAAATAATATATACGACAATCTTTCAAAACTAGTCTAAAGAGATATCTATATAAGTAGTAAATCTTGTAGGCTCTGGAGTCTTTGTTTAATCAATGGGGATAATTGCCTCCCTCTTGCCTGTTCTTTGCTACATGTGTAAAGTGTGTAGTACAGGACCCAGCCCAGAGTAGGTTCAATAAATGGTAGCTACAATGGTTTTTACTTCCTGCTGTTCCCCTGTGAGTGGTCCTGACCCATCCTCTTCACTAGGAGCGGGGGGGACTTGGGAAGGTGGGGATGGTGGGAGGCTGGAGTGGTGGGTATATTTGATTCGGCCTGTCTGGCACCCATTTCTCTGCCTTCTTCTACGGGCATCCCTCTTCTCTTTGGGTAATTTCCCTTTCCCTTCTGAGTCTGTGTGATTCAGGTGTGGCGCCTGTTCTCTCTCCTCCCTTCCCATCCCTGTTCTGGTCCTCCAGGCTGGATCAGCCTAATCCTGAAGATTCCATCACATGCCTTCCATCCTCCCCTTGGCCACAGTGATTGGCTCAGAGATGGGCCCATGACCCAATATCCAGGATAATGAAACACAGCCCAGGAGAATAGAAACACTTTTCTGTGAGGTCACTTAGATGATGGAATAGAGGCCTGAAACAGCAAGAAAATGAGTCAACACAAAGGAAGGAAAATCCAAGAGATGGAGAAAGTCAGATGATTGATGAACAAATTTGAATACATGGATCCAACCAAGTGTGAACCACTCCTGGAGGTTTCAGTTAGTTGAGCCACTAAATCCACCACCATCATCTCTCACCCCACCCCCACCCCCTTTTTTTGCCAGTGTGTTAGAGTTTCTGCCATTTGTAATGGAAAGTTTTGATTAATGTAATTGGGAAAGGGATACACTTTGAATTTATCCCCCAACCTCAATGATATCCCCTATTTTTCTTCTGGGATGTTCCCCATAACAACACTCACCCTACGTCCGAACTCTTCCCCTTGCTTCACTTCCCGAGGATAGCCGTCAATCAGGAAGCCCTTGCTGCCACTGAGGCTGGCCACCATGGCCTCCTTCAGGAGCTCCAGAATGATGCCCTGGAGCGGAGACAGAGAGGTCAGGGCCTGAGCTCTTCCACAGAACAACACAGAACGACCACAGGTCTCCTCAGTTATCCCATTGTGGGAGGGAGAAAGGTTCAGGTGAGATGAAATGCAGACAGCAAGACACCGTATTTCATCAATTGTAAATCTCACTTCACCCCTCTACATTTTAATGTCTATAAAATTGGTAGGTATCTTACGATTAGTGCTGAGTGATAGTTTAATTATTAGTGTTTTTCTTACTAGCATCTTTTTGTTTTTGAGGAAGATTAGCCCTGAGCTAACAACTGCCACCAATCCTCCTCTTTTTGCTGAGGAAGACTGGCCCTGAGCTAACATCCGTGCCCATCTTCCTCTATTTTATATGCCTGCCACAGCATGGCTTGATGAGCAGTGGGTAGGTTGGCACCCAGGATCTTAACCAGTGAACCCTGGGCCACTGAAGTGAATGTGCGAACTTCACGGCTGCGCCACCGGGCCGGCCCCCACATACTGGCATATTTTATTAACTAAATTTTATTGGGGTATCTTAAAATAATGGCATTTAGATTAGATGAAATACTCATTATTTCATAGAGTGGCCCTCATGAATCAGGCATTATGGCAGTTTACAACTAGACCAAACAGGGTATAAAATGTATAGCACTGTTGGCTTCTTTCCAGGAACTATGTTAGAAAATTTGACATCCACTGACTTGAAGAGACTTTCAGTAGATACGAAGTAGCATTTTCTAGCAATATTGCTTTCTCTCTTAAAAATTTTGATTTAATCTGTGCTTATGGAAAAAAAGGGAGGAGAGATACATGAAGCTTGGGAATGGATGTAGGAAAAATGCAACCAGTGCTCAAATGGGGAGGACCTCCTGCTCCCTGGCATCCACGGACATCCCCTGGCATCCACTGACTGTTGGCAGGGGCTCGGGCAATGCAGCCCTCACAACGTGGTCAGAATTGATCCCTAGGTGATTGTGAATCAGCTCCTCATGAAGTTTATATTCTCATGAGGAAGACAGATGATGAGCAAATAAATATATAATAAAGAGGCAGCTAGAGAGAACTGCTAGGAACAAAATTAAAGCAGGACAAAGAGACACAGAGTGCTGGAGGTGCTATTTTAGATAGAGTGGTCAGGGAGGGCCTCTTTGATAAGTTGTGACATGTAAGCAGAGATCTAGATGAAGCAAAGGAACAAACTACATGAATATATGAAGAGCCCTTAGGCTGCGGAAAGAGCAAGTGCAAAGGCCCTGAGGCAGGAACAGCATGGCCTGTGGGAGAACAGTGAGAAGGCCAGTGGCTATCCAACAAGTGAGCAAGGTGAGAGTGGTGGGAAATATGTTAGAGAGCTAGCTGGAGTCTAGAGCCACAGGAAGGACTCTCGATTTCATTCTAAGTGTTGAGGGAGCCACTGGAAGGTTCTGGGGAAGGGAATAACTCAGTTTGAAAATGTTTTCAAGAAATCACTGTGGCTGCTGGAAAAGAGTAAACCATAGAGGGGAAAGAGCAGGCACAGGAGGCAAGCTAAGAGGCTGTTGCAATGGTCTGTTTGCTTTCATGAGGACCATTCTGGCTTCCAGGTGGGAAATAGATTGCAGCTTGTTGAAGAGGAAGCAGAAAGCTCTGTTAGTGCATAGGGACTGTATTGTACAAGGCGTAATGACAGAGCCCAGCATGGAACCTGGGATGGCAAGGGTGAATATTTTTTGATACCCATGGCATCCAGCTTCTCAGAGATGGATGGTGACTTGAAAAGAAAAAAGATACATAACAGGGATATTCATTATTTAAACTACATAGGGGAGATATCAAATTTAAAGATAATGCTATCATAATGCCCAGAACTAGACCAAATCATCATTTTCTATTTTCCAAACGTTTCTAATCCTAGGTTCTGCTGCACCATGCTCACCTCTGCTTTGAAGATTTTAACTCTAATGTAGGTACCAGTTTTGAGGGAAAACAAAAAACAGGGTAACATTCAAGGGGCTGGCAGAGCAACAAGACAGAAGGAACCTGGGTCTGGACATATTGGTCCAACAGATGGGCAGTGGACCTCCCACCTGCCTCTGGACTGTTGTATAAGAGAGAGATAAAACACAGCTATTGTCCTTTCGGGTCTCTTTGTTCTAGCAGCTTAGACTAATTGCAACACCCCAGAAGATCTCCCCAGGCAGGGAAGGCAGCTGTTGCTTACTGAGGGCACCAGGTCTCCACGTTCCATGATGTCTCTGATCAATTTGCTTCTTTCAGATTCTGATGACAGCTCATTACGCAGGAGCTCGCCAGTTGAGAGATGCGTAAATCCATATTTTTCCACCAGCTTTTCACACTGTGTGCCTTTGCCAGAGCCTGGGCCACCTAGAAAAGAAGTCATGTATCAGACATCCATCCCAACTCTGGGCCTCATTTTTGACCAAAGTCACCACGGTGAGCAAGCCTCAGTGCTTCCCTCGCCAAGCACGTATTGAGTACTTAAGCTGTGTGGGTACCTGTGGATACAAGGGAGAACGGCATACAGTCCTTGCTCTCCAAGAGCTTACTGTCCATGGAGGGGAGGGGTTACAGAAAAACGACTGGCAGTTACTACGTGGTGGTCTGGTGGGGAGGAGTTCAAGCTGCTACAGGGGTGCAGAGAGGGGTGCACGACTCCGTTGTGGTAGAGATGCAAGTCCGAGAAGTTCCCTGGGGAACTGAATCTGCTCATGAACTGAGTCCAGCACTGACCACAGTGCCTGACACATAGTGAGCGCTCAATAAATGCTAGCTGTTAATTAAAAAAGAAAGTTTTCATTTTCAAACAATCCCAAACTTACAGAAGAGTTATAAGTAGAGTACAAAGAACTTTCTGAAACATTCAAGAATAAGTTGCCAGCCTGATGCCTCATCACTACGGAACATGTTAGTATCATTTCCTTCAAACAAGGAACCAAGCACATCCTCCTGCATAGCTACATCTTCAGACTCCATGCACATTTCATTGCGATTGTCCCAGTAATGTCCTCTGAAGCCAATGGTTCCAGTTCAGAATCACCTGCTTCCTTTAGTCGTCATGTCCTCTGGTCCCCTTCCCTAGGGAACAGTGCCTCCATGTTTCCTTGACACTTTCAAGGATTACAAATAGTTATTTTGTAGAATGTCCCTCAATATGATTTTTTCTATTGTTTTCTGGTTATTATAACTAATTCTGAGTATCCGCCATATTCCTTAGATGACCATTATCTCTTTGACTCTCTCTTGTCTCCCCAAGTATAAATAGTTGTGAAATTGTAGGATTTTACATCTGAAAATAATAATAGCTAACCTTTGCCAAGAGCTCACTGTACCAGTCACTGTTCTAAGCACTGATGTGTATTCATTTAAAATAATCTTAAGAGGTGGCACTGTTTTCTCCATTTTACAGATGGGGAAGCAGAGGCACAGAGAAGTTAACCCCACTGCCTCAGGCTGCATAGCTAGTAAGTGGCCAGTCTGAGATTTGAAGCCTGGACTCTGGCTCTCAGCCGCCCTCCCTCCTCTCCTCCTGCTGTAGCCGGTTTACTGGGCCTCAGTTCAGGTCCTCACACTCTTGGCCCATGGCAGTCATTCCACCTCCACATGGGGTGGGGGGGGAGCTTTGGAGTCCGGCACACCGGCTAGCGGGATGCTTTGCCTGAAAAGCACGTCACTTCCCAGCTCCATAGCACTCAATGGCTTCCCATTCCCCACAGAATAAAATCCAAGCTCCTTAGAGTGGCATATCAGCCTTCTAGAAGCTAGTTCCCGTCAACCTCTCCAAGTCCTCACCCAACACTGTCATGTCCATCCACATGAAACCGGCAAACAGCCATTGATGATTAAGTATCTACTAAAGTTTTTTTCTTTTTGCAATTATTGATGATAGCTTTTAGCTATTTAACCCACCCATTGTTAACTGTGCTGTTGAGGCAATATGTTGTCTGACTCCCACTAGGCTCCTATAGATAAATCTCGCTGGAGCCTGGGTCACCATGGTAATGGGTGTGTGAGCTGTTTTTCAGGAATTAGAACTCCTTGTCCACTTCAGGCCACTTGAGACCACCAACTCATCAACTGGGCCCGTGCAGATGTCCGATAGGCGACCTTTTGACATCAAAAGGCTAAAAACTCCACCCTCAGATCACGCTAACTCCGCCATTTTGTGAACATGGGTCCTATGAAGAGGCATGAAATCTGATTACGCTTGCGCAGATCATCAACTACCTCACCTCTCCTCACCTCCAATCACCCGTCTCCACATTTCAGACCACCTTGCCCCCATCCCATAAACACCCCTGAGTCCCTATTTTCAGGGAGGTGAATTTGAGGCTCGTGCTCTCGCTTCCTCACGTGGCTGCCTTGTGAGTAAACCCTCTCTCTGCTGCAATCTTGTCCCGGCGTTTGGCTTTCTGGGCGGTGGGCAAAAATGAACCTGGTTCGGTAACACACATATTGTCCCTTCAATAAGACATGCTTTTCCAGTGTGGTTTTGCTCTTTCAGGTCCTCAGCCTGGAAGGCCCTGCTTTCTCCGCCTCTCAAGACCCTCTTTGCCCCTCAGGCCTGGATCAAATGCTCATGCCTTCTGACGGGAACCAGGCCTCCGCCCTCATCTCTGCTGGAGCCAGGGCTTCAAACGGCGTCTAGCTGCCCCCGGCCTGTCCTATGCTTGGTCTCCAGGTCTCTCACTAGCGCAGCACCTTGCACACAGTAGGTGCTCCATAAATGCCTCATGAATCGAGGTTTTCTTCTTAAAAGGGAATATTTAACACTACAACGCAAAACATGATTGAGAGTTGAGCACGGGAGTGGGGATTCACGACTTATTCTGCAATTTTCTGGTTTGCCTGTCTTCATTTTCAAACTTTCTCAGAAGAGTTGGCGACTCCCCTCTTGAGGGACAACGTTAGCTGTTGTCCCTCATCAGGAGAAGAGCCTCTCACTCCCTTTCCTTCACCTTGGCAGAAAATCCAGGAAAGGTTTTCTGTCTTCCGCTCATCCATCAGCTGCCCTAAGCCAAACGGGAAGGTTCAGACCCTCACAGTATTGTCACAGGGGGACTAGATGTAACAGGAAAACAGCAATTACGGAGGCTCGCAAAAATCAAGGAGACCACTTAGAAGGAGCAGCCAACTGCCTACGTCAGCTCCCAGCACTGTGACTCTCGTCTCCTGGGACACTAGAGCTGGAGAGTGTGGGAGCAAAAGAAGGCCACTCAGGGAAGAAGTGCTTCCGGAAGATGAGTAAGGGGAACAAAGGGCTGAGCTCCTGCAGAGGCCAGGAGGGCTTCTGTTGCCGGCTTTACCTAGAAACTCTTTTCCCAGGATGGCTGGCAGCCAGTCATGTGGAAAGGATATTTTCAGACTTGGCTCATGAGGCAAAAATGCTGTGTTCCAATTATTTTCTTCCTTCAGCATCCTACTAATGTGACTATTATAGTTTTTGTTCCTCTAAAATGTTATTTAATAAATCTCGACACAAAGGTGATTAAAAATCTTCAGCTCAAATTAACAACAGCTGTGTGTTAAACAGCAGCCGCAGCGGCCCCAGTTAGAAACCTTTCGTGGGAGCAACCCCTGCAAATTCTTAGCATTCTTTAGCCAAATGGTGCAGGCACCCTGGAATTTTAAGTAATCTGCACAATGGCTTGATTCTTCCCAGGGCTCCAAACTGGAGAACAAAGTGATTTTTATCACCACGTGAAGGCACCAAAACCACTAGGAACATAGGAATTTTCATATACCATCACTTACACGTCTTGGAGGTCTTAACTTATGACTCTTAAATAAAAAACATTTGGGCCTTGTTATCCTTCTAGGATAATTTGTTACGTGGAAAAAAATCTTTTGGGGTGCCACATATCAGAATGAGCGGGCAGTGTTCTCTGGTGACGAGATGACTGACAGCAGATGAGGAGCCGTCACATTTACTGTCATCGCATTGATTTTTAGCTTAACCCCCTGAGCAAACCTATACACAAGACTGCGTGGTGTGATTCATAAAAAGAGTCTAGAATCTGAGGTTCCATTCTGAAAGGGTCTGTCAACACTTCAAAAAAAAAAAAAAAGGTGAAAACTCTTTATTCTCACCCTCCAATGTAATTTAAAATTTTTTCTTTGAGGCCACGGGTGCTCATCTTGTGAAGAGTGGAAATACTGTGAGCTCCCACTTCACAGCTCAGGGTGTCACTCCCCCTGAGGCTCCCAGAGCACCGAAGAAGGGAAAGGAGCCTGCAGGAGAACCTCGAGCCCAGGGGACCCATGTCTATATCCCCACTCGAGCATTCTCTTTGGTCCCTGGTGTTCTTTGAGGTGGAATTGACAAGCTGCGTCCCCTCGGCAGGCCCACCTCGGCCATGTTTTTCCAGGGTGCTCCTTATTTACTGGAGCGGTCCTCTCTTAGGGGACAGCTCCTGGATTCACGAGCTGGGCTCTGCAGAAGACCTGCCTTCTCAGGAGCCATTGCAGGGGGCTTGGCCTTGGGGGAAAAAAGAATGAAATGGCAAAGCTGGCGTGTTACAGCACATTCTGGGCTCGGGAAGAAAGCCTAAACAAATACAGATGTCGGGCAAAGAATTAGCAGAATCCCAAATACAAACCAATGCATGCATCTAAGTTTCTAATACACTCTTATTTGTAAATATTTTCAATAGTACTGGCACAGAGTAGGTCATTATGTCCTTTGTTGACATTTTATTGTATCTTGTTAACTATGTAGACTGCAACCTGGAATTAAGCATGAGGCTATTAATCAGCTCTTCATTTGACAAACGTACGTTGGGCAGCTGCTATAGGTCAGATGCTGTGCTAAGCACTGGGAATAAACAGACTCAGAGGCCCTGTCTTCCATCAGAGAGCTCACAGTCTAATGGGAGGAGGACAGGTGAGGCCAGCATCACAGCCATGTGGTGGGGCGATGAGCCTGGCCTATAAACACCACTGCAGGAGCCCCCGAAGGGGCCCCTCGCCCAGGCGTGGAAAGGGTAATTAATGAGCAGGCATAATTACCTTTGCCAACACAGGGCACATGTGGAAAAGAAGAGCATACAGTTGAGCTTGGTACCTTCAGAAACGTGACTTGGAGCAGGACAGGGTCCTGCAGAGAAGGGTGGGAAGGGGAGGAGAGTGATGCAGTGGGAAGGGCACAGCACGGCTGGATCCGGCAATAAACTCTGGCTCTGCCCCTTACCAGTCATGTGGCTACAGGTGAGTCTTAATTTCTCTGAGTCTTAGTTTCCTCATCTGTAAAATGGGAGGAAATAAGAACCAACCCTCTGCCTCATTCTACCTTTCACTCGCCTTCCTTCTTACCTCCCATACCTGACCAGATGCTAAGCTCTGTTGAGTGTACTTTTGAAAAGCCTCTGAAATCTGTCCCTTTGTCCCAAATCTCATTGAAAATTTCCCTTGCCCCATCTTTCTGCCAAAAAATTACTGCTTGGTAAATGCTATTTACAATGAGAGGAGGTTACGTATCCCTCAGCTCTACCTGAGTTGCTCCTTCAGGGTGTCATCCAGCATATCAGGGTTTGAATTAAACACAATCCAAAAACAAGTATGGGGACTAGTCATCACTTTGAGCGGTCGAGACCACTTGCAGGTGATTCAAATATATATCAGTGTGTGTGTTTACACACACACACACACACACACACACACATATATATTTGACATGTATCTGGCTTAGAAAACCCCTAAAGTTTATTTCCTCTAAGGCGAAGCAGAGGGGACAGCATTGTCTAGGTTCTAATTGCCATCAGCAAAGCTTCCCAGGCCTTAATTCCCATTCCACCCCAGCCTCAGAGGTCTTTAAACCTCTTTGGCACCAAGACCTGCATTGTTAACCCAATTTCAGCTCCCTATTGATCTGACTGAACCTGGGAGTTCATCACGGCTTGGGTCTACCCTCCCCCTCTGATCATGTCTTCCTCTCCCTTTCTCTTTTCCCTTGATCTCACTTCTTCTCAACCTGTTCTCTGCCCTCATTGTGACCTCATTGAGTTGGCCCATTTCCTTTGAGCTCCACTTACCTCCCTGACCAGCTGGACACCAGGCCTTTTCTAGTAACTTTGAATCCTTTGCCCTTTTGAATTCTATTGCGACCGCCATGAGAACCGCCAGCCTGCTCTCTCTGCCAACCCACCACTTTATCTGCATCTACTCTGGGTTGCTAAGAATTCCCGGAGAAAGTAGGAAAACCGAGTCAACTGGGTCATGCTACCTAACTTCACAATAGCTTTTAATGATTCTTGGCAAACATATTCCTCTTTTGCTGATACCAAATTGGATGTCCATGGATGGATTCTAATATATTTCCCCATTGTTCTCAAAATAGCAAACATTCTTATTCATCTCACTCTTATCAGGCATCTTTAATCCTCCTACTCACTAAGAAGGTGAAGATTATCTTCGTTCCTCAACGTTTTCCAAACATATGTGTCCTCATCCTTTGTCTTCCATCTCTCCTTTCTCCTGTTTGGAAGACTTTATACAACTATTCAGCCTAAGGCTAACCTCTCTGCCTTGGCTCTTGTAGCACCTCGCATTTTCCTTCACAGCACTTTTCACAGTATATGGTAAATTATCTCTCTCTCTCTCTCTCTATCTATAAGCTATAGTTTGCTTCAAGTCTGTCTTCTGTATTAGACTCTGCGGTCCACAAGCACAGGATATGGGTGTGCTTTGCTTACCACGGTGCCAAAATACAGTGCCTGAAACACAGTAGACACTTTATAATAGTGGCTGAAAGAATAAATAATTTAATGATGAATGGATCCTCTCCTCCTGCCTGCTCCAAAAATTTGATCCTCTCTTTCTTGTCCCCATTAAATTTATTCCTCTCAGCAAGCATCATCTCTTCTGTTTAGTGACATGCTTGCTTCTCCCCAGTCCAAATGAAAATATTTCCACCACTGTTTGCATCCTCTAGTTAAGTTTATATTATTTCCCTTTATTTCAGTAGCCTAAAACTGCCTGTTTCCATTGCCTCCTCTTTTATTGACTCCCTATTCTCTTGCAATCTACCTTCTACCCTCATCACTCTCTGAAACTGATCTTTTAAAGTTCTACAGTGATTGGATAATTGTCATATTATTCAATGACCTTCTTCTAGTCTTTACTGTCTTTGACTCTTTAGTAGCATTTAGCCCCACTGATAAACATCTTGAAATTCTCTCCCCTCCTGGCTTCCAGGACACATGGTTTGCTCACATTCTCTCCCTTCCTTTGCCAGGCTGAAGCTCACAAAGCGTGGAAACTACTTTATTTATGTTGGTATTCCCACAGAACCTTGCACAGTATCACAGGCAATTGTTAAATAGAGTCAGTGTCCAGGAGCCTTGTGGTCCCACACAAGTGACAATTCTATTCCCTTTCACGTAAAAGGAACACCGGACCAAAGGACTTGAGTTCCAGGCACACATCTCAGACCTTTCTCTAGATCAAGTCACTTAGCCTCTCTCAACCTCGTCAATTACAAAGTATGAATGAACATAATGCCTATTGGTTGTGAGGACAAAATGGGGTAATAGAAATAAATTGCTTGGAACAGTAGCTGGCACAATTAAACACTCAATAACCATCAAGATTATTATCTGTAAAATGAAGCAGCTAGCATTAGTGACTCTTAAAAGTCCTCCCAGCTCCACCATCTATGATTTTACAAAGATTAGACACAGCATTTCTATAGCGTGGTACTATTTTAACATCTTTAAAGATGGAGAGTCTTCACAGGTACAGCTTGTGAAGGTATCAGATATCTTTTGCAAATCAAACTATCCTATTTTTAGACAGTTCTCAGAGTTTTTCTACCTCTTGAAATATTTCTTTCTCTCTAAATGAAAACAGGCTCCAGGTTGGGTTCAGGTTTTTGTGACTGAATGATTCCTTTCGGAGAAAAGCTATTATGCCATCAGATCATGAACTGACTGTGCCCTAGGAATGGTCCTCAACCACTGTGGGTCCATGAGTCACTTTAAACGTTCTGTATCGGGGATGAACTGCATCACCATGCTGCGTCTCAGCAGGCTGTTGCTGGGAACTGACTCTCTCTGACCAGAAACAATTAAGAAAAATAGAACTTTATCCTCAAAGACAACATCTCTATTAGTTCTGAAACTCACTGCTGCTTCAGGTTATTTGGTGAATAGGATGAGATATGCCTGTGATAGAGGCAGCTGAAGGTTATGGAAGAACTTACACGGGACTAGGACCTTCTTGATGGCAGGATTGTGCCTCACAGTGCCCGGTGTATAGTAGGCACTTAATGGTTGTTAGATCAATGAAGGAATGAATGGATGGATGGTGAACGATCAGTGAGCTTCAAGGAGGTAGTCCTGTGCATGATGCTGGGAGGTAGGAGACTTTGGTTCTAGACCATTCCTACTTTAAACTAGCTGAGTGATCTTGGGAAAGTTACTTCACTCCTTGGATGCTAGCTTCCTTATCTGTAAACTGAAGAGTCTGGATTAAATGAGTGGCTTCCTGTGTTATTTTGTATCACTCTTCCTAAATAGTCCAGCTTTCCTGCCACGGTGTTCCTCCCTAAGGAAGGATTCTTCATCCCCACCTTCTTGAACTTAAGAGTTCCCAAGTGGCTTGCTTTGGCCAATGAAAGGTGGGCAGAGGTGGACGTGTATCACATTTAGGTAGAGGTTTTTATAGCCAGGACGTGGTTTTCCACCTCTCTTTTCTCTTTTCCTTGATACTGGCAATGTTTCTGATAGCAGGGCCTCAATCAGCATGGTTACCAGAGTGAAACCCAGTCAATTGTTGATGAACACGTAGCCTTAGTCCAGAAGAGAAGAAAAAGAGGAGGAGGAGAAGGAAGAAAAAAAGAAGAGACATCTTTGTTGTTCCACACCACAGAGATTTTTGGGAGGGTTTGTTTGTTACTCTAGCATAACCCGCCTTCCTCTGACTGATACTTTCCCAAACCTGACTGTGCATCAGGATCACCTGGGGACATTTAAAAAATTCCTGAACCAGTAGATCTCTGAACCTCTGGGTTGAGGCTCAGGAATTTACAGCTTTATAAAGTTCCCCAGGGAAAGTGGACAGATATGTGCAATTTACTTTGAAATGTGTAAGGAAAAAAAATGTGTTGATGAATGGATAAAGGGATGGACAGAAGGACAGATATGTGATGAAACAAGTTATAGTAAAATGTTAATGGTGAAATCTAGGTGGTGGGTATACAAGTGTTCACTGTAAAATTCTTTCAGCTTTGCTGAATGTTTGGAGTATTTTCGTGATAAAAAAAGATGATCTTTAAAGGAAACGCCCCAGGTAATTCGGATGATTAGCCCAATTTGGAACTTCTAGACGAGATAATCCAAGCAAGGCAATTTGCTGTGAATTTCCCAGTAGTCCTTGCAGCGGGTCTTTGTTGATAGTTCCTTTAATATTTATAATGTAGTGATGCTGAGACAATGGATCTATCATGACTGAATAGTTGTTATGATGGTTAGTAAAAATCCTCGTTGCCTTATCAATAGCAGGGCCACCCTCTCTCTTGCAGATGAGGGGACTTTCTGTTTTCTCAGCTAAAGCAGAGAAAACAGGAGGGGGACTGGGGCTGATTTTGTACCAATGGAGTGATTTAGAGACAATCATGTTGGAGAAGTTGCTGCAGACTGTTCAGAGAAAGGTATCTGGTTCACCCTGCTTTTGGCTCAACACTGGATCTAATAAGTATCTGTTCTATGTGTTTATCCGTAAAAATTCATTTAATCCTTAAAACAACTGTTTGAAGAACGTGTATTTGTAACCCTATTATACAGGTTAAATCTGTGCCCAGTGGTCAGTTCTACCCTGGTAACCGCTAAACTCTACAGTCTCTTGCATGGAAGACCGTTCTGGAAATCAGACAGACCTGCTGATCAGAAATGCACTGCACAGTCTTCAAACAATTGGAGTGGTCATGGAGGGCTGGCTTTCCTCGTGGCCCCATAGTGTTCCCAGGTGAAATACAGGACGTCTAATTAAATATTGCATGAGATGTGCTGACACTAAACGCTGTCAACGTTTATCCAAAATTCAAATTTAACGAGGTGTCTCGTATTTTTATTTGTTAAGTCTGGCAACCCTACCAGGCCCCACCACTGAATAGCCTAGAGATTTTAGGGGCGTGATTTCGGCTGTGTTCTGACAACTCTAACACCCTGTGATTCTGGATTCATTCAGCTATACCCACCACAGGCACAGCGAGATACATGAAAGGTCTAACTAGGACAAGACTCTGAAACTGGCTTCTGCGACTCTAGCTCTCGCGTAGACAGGAGACAAGGAAGGTTCAGGTCTTGGGTGAGAGGAAATGGCAGGCACTGCGGCAGTGACTCCTAAACACTTCCACCCAACACAGCTCACAGCAGCCTAACTCCACCTCCAAATGGGGACTGCCCCCAAGGAAACACCACTAAAAACCCTGGCCTTTCTTTCTTTCCCTAGAGGTCTCCAGGGCCTGTTCCAGACCCAGCTCACCAAGCACATTCAGTTTTTCAAACTTACAGACTAGAGCCTTCCAAAAGTTGCTTCAGTCAGGCTCTGCTTATTTGGGTCTCGGAATTCTTTGTTCTAGAGCGCTCCGCCTCTTCCAGATTCCTATGTTGTAGCCCCTTCACGCTACGATCTTAGGCATGTATTAAATGAATACAATAGGCAATTTATAAACTTAGCCCCTCTTTTCTATTTTTCCCTTTTTTTAAAGAAAATAGTTTGCTCTACTGTAAAAGAAATATACGCTCCCTATTGAAGATTTAGATGATTCAGAAAAGTAAAAAGAAGAAAAATCTCCCATAATCCCACTCCCCAAAGGTAACTACCAAAATACATTTTTTGTTGTTTCTTTGCAGCTTTTTTTCTACACGTGGTTTTCTGGTTTGGTTTTCACTGGGAATCTGTCTGCTCTGATATTTCTCCTCTTTGGACTTCTGTTTTAGGAAGCCCAAATAAGCTTGGGCTTATTCGAAAATAAGCTTGTTGGACTGGATAAATCCCAAGGTCATCTTCAGCTCTACCACTCTGTGTTTTTGTCTTTGTCAGAGAACCTGGAGAATATTTGTGCTTGCAGTCTATTTATGTCCTGTTAAAGGAAGTGAGGATATTGAAGACAGGTAGGGACGTTTGTGGTGACCGTTAGTTGGAATCCATCTGGAGTTTTGTGTTCAGTTTTGGGTCACAGCACGGAAACTGGAAGTCTTACTTGCTGTGGTGGGAATATAAAATTGGCACAACCTTTCTGAAGGGCAATTTGGTAATATAAGTCAAAAGTCTTGAAAGTTCTCAGGTCAATAGACTTATCCTAAGGAAATAAATCACTGTTTTAGTTATGCAGATATTCATTACAGCAGTTTCACTGAAAGCAAAAAATTGGGAGAAAATGCATGACAATAGGAATAAACTGAATAAGTGACAATATAGCAATATAAAGGAATAGCATGTGGTCATTAAAATGATGTATTGAAAGAAGACAGATACAAACAAATGCATACACTATGATTCCATTTATATAAAGTTCAGGAATATCTACGATATTCCTTGTGGGGCAATGAATAGAAGGAGGCACAGGGAGCCTTCCGGGCCGCTGGTTATGTTCAATTTCTTGATCTGTGTGTTGGTAAGATGGGTGGTTCCCTCTTAGTGAAAATTCATCAAGCTGAACACTTCTGATGTGACTGCTTCTCTGTTTCAGGTCAATTACAAAAAACTTTTAAAAATGACATAGTATATTTGGTTGTAGAATCTTGGAAATACACCCATGATATTTTGTTAAGTACAAAAAGTAGGTTTTAAAGTCGCATGATCCCATTTTGAGGAAAAATGTATTTTAAAAAATAAGTACATAGAAAAAACCTAAGAGGAATATAAATCAAAATCTTAATAGTATTCATCCCTAGGCTTTGGGATTTTGGATGAGATGTTGTCTTTGACAGATGTTTTCTACAAGGAAGATGTATTGTTTTTGTAAAAAGAAAAGAAATCCTTAAAAATAATTCTAGCCAATCTGTTTTAGGAGAGACTTTGACCACATCTGTCCAAAAAGACATGAGGGAGTGGGAAATGATCAAAGTAGAATTTATCCATTCATTCCGTGAGTAAATATGGAGAATCCATATGAGGGACTGTGTTTCAGGGCTGAGGACAGAAAGACGAGAAGACAGTGCCCTGCTCTCAAGGAGCAGAATAATAGAAGAAGCTGGATGTTTTTAATCAGACGAAGATGTGACTCATCGTAAAGGTATAAATCTTTCAAATACTTGAATGGCTAGCGCGGTAGAACTCGAATGGCCACAATGGTGGAGAGAAAGCTGATTTGCTCTGTTGCTCTAGAGGGCAGCACTAAAGCAGATAGTGGAAGTTTTGACAGAGAAAGTTTTGTCGGAGTCTGGGGCAGGCCTCCCTAAGGCAGTAGCTGTCCGAGAGAAGGGACCCTCTCGTCTGCAGGGGGCACCAAGCAGATGCAGCATCCTCCTCCACTAGGGCTCAAGGCTACGACAGTCTCATCTGAGTTCAATGACCCCCAGTGGGGTATGAGAGAGGAGGGGTGGCATTATTGAGGCTTCAGTGGGTGGCCCAAGAGGCATTGCTGGGCAGCTCCAGAAGAAGCATTTCAAAAGGAAGGCTGCAGCCTCTGCCCACTTGCCAGGTTGCTGTCCTGGTTTTGAGAGTGGACTATAGATCTCTGGAGGCCCAGCTTAATTCTACCTCCTTCTGCTGCCATGGATATTGGTGGTAGCACCCACTCCACAGAGAAGCATCCTCCACCGCCTGTTTTGGTGAGCTCAATCCTACCAGGGATGATTAAAAACCCAAACTTTTTTTGTTTTTTTAAAAGTCAAACCCACCTTCCTTGCTGCCAGGAGAAGGAGGCCTGCATTAGACTGTGCGGTAGAAACACAATCTCTATTTTCTCATTCCTTCTAAAAAATAAAATCTCATGATTTTTAAATGGGCACTCAGCTTCTTGAAATATAGACTACATTTATCAGTATCACTTTCAGGTAAAAGGGTCTTTGTGACCAAGGGATAAAAGAAGAAATGGTGAATACAATTTCCAGGAATTGTCCTTAAAGGGGAGAAGCATGTTCTTCTCCCCCATTTCCTCTTTCCTGTTTAACAGACTTAGGACATAAAGGCTGGAGCATGAACAGCCATTTTAGGACATGAGGTGACTCTGGAGAAGCCATATAGAAGAGTAACAAAATATAAGGAACCTGAGTCTTTGAGACCATAGCATGTCATACCACTCCTATGACTGCTTGCATCCAGAATTTTACAAGAAAGAGAAATTTGTACCTTGTTTAGCCACTGTTATTATTTTTAAAAACTTGCAGCTAAAAATAATCCACACCGATTCAGATTCCAAATAGGGCTAATTGTTATTAGTTATTCCATTATTCATAAGTTAGTGAATGCCCTGTCACTTAAAGTATTGAAATTAAGGCTGGATGATTATTTTTCAGTGATGCTCAAGATTTATTTCCTAAATTGGTTGGGGAATTAAGCTAGAGTGACCCTTCTCTGAGCTCTGTGCTTCTCCTGCCAGACAGGAGTGAGTAAGTGAGCAGAGTCTCTCATTTTACACCTTCCGGTGATGTTGTGCGGTGGCGGGGTTAACATTTCCATTCACGCTTCTTCCTCCTCTGGAAAGGACTTGAAAACAAGGCCTCTAATCAATTATTTTCGTTTGGTCTGAGATACTTCAGGTGCAAACCTTTTCTAAGATTCCTTCTTCTCACCTGTTTTCCCTGAGAGCATTTAAAAAACCTCCTGGTTTTTCCCTCCTGGTGCTCCCTTGCCTGTTCACCAGCCCTGGACTGGTCCTTGGTCAACATCAGTTTCATCACATTGTTCCTCTGCGTCCAGGGCTTCCATGATTTGGCCCATCTCCTTCCTGTTCCTGGGCCATGCGGGCCATATTCCTACTACATAATTCGTTCCCGACTTACAATCTCCCTTGGTGGGATGCCTCCCTCCTCAGCCCTCTCTCAAACTTAGGGGGTCTCATCCATTCTCTGAGGTCGTCCTGGGTTCTCGGCTCCTCGAGGAAGGGGCTCCCAACCATTCAGCCGCGTGCTTTCTTTGTCCTCTCATCCTTGCTAACACTCACTGAAGAGCTCCTTTGTCAGTTAATTTTACACTGTCCTATATTGGTTCTAAAGTTTTCAGAAGCATCAATTCTGCTTCATCAAATATATTATAAATAAGCTCCTTGAGGGGTGGGGACACTAAAAAAATTTTAAAAATTTCTCCCCTGTACTTGTTGCAGGAATGATGTCTAATTCAGCCTTTTCTTGCTCCTCTATCTTTAATGACAGTTTAACGACATGTCAGCTCCAGCCATACTCCCTTCTTTGAAGGATGGTAACAGTTGGAATCGGTACCATGAATGCAATGATGTGCTAGCTATTTGTTTTGTATTTTGCTTCCTGATGTCTATTCCAGCTACATAGTGGTGGACCGGAACTTGATTCTAATACAGAAGCCATATGCTACCGCACTCAGGAAGTTTACCAAAAGCCACAATTTTTTTGTGTTTGTTTTTGGTGGGAAGAGGCCAAGATGACTTTATAAAGACTCCACTGCTTGTTCAGATCCTATCCAGAGGAAGAGTCTCTTAGTGTAACTTTATCTGAGCTGTCATCATCTTCTATCCCATTTCAATTTGTTCATTCATTCATTCATTCTAAAGACATATACTGAATGCCTACTAAGTGCCAGGCATGCTGATAGGTGCTGCCAAAACAGGAAGCAAAGGGGAAAAAAAACCCAAAAACCGGCATGGTCTCTGTCATCTAGGAGAGTAAGTAAAAGTCATTTTCCAATCAATGGCCATCATTGCCTTCACGCAAGTGGTCAGTGGAAGGGGTTTCCAGGGGCAGACTCCACGGGACTGCTGGCTGGGCTCAGCCAGGTTTCTCACTGCGTAACTTTCTCTTCCTTTCTCAACAACAGAGGTTGGAACAAGGGGCAGTGTCAACCTTGCCTCAACAGCCCCACCCAGACCGAGCTGAGGACTTTTCAGAAAAACAAGACTGTGCTCTGCATGCTGCTCTGCTCACACCAGCTTTCCTTGCTTTTACTACAAGAGTTAGTCCAAGCCAGGAAATACGCAAATAGACCAAACAGGTTCCTTCCTCTTTAAACTGGTCATTTGCTGATGTGGATGGGCAGTGTGTGGCACTAACTCAGTGATTCACTTTCTAGTAGAAGGCATTTCTCAGAGCACAGTAGAACCATGAGGAGCGCTGCCTTCAGGGTCAGCGCCCCAGACAATATGAGGATGAAATACCAGCTGGGTCACAGGACCATGTCATGTTAAACAAGCTGCACTCAGTCATAAGAGGAGAGAATCTTTCATGGCCTTGACCACCTGCTGGTTGGTTTAAATGTGTTTCACTTATAGCTAAAAAGATGCTGTGAGACTCTTGGTTCTGGAGCCTGGAGCAAAATGAGTCGGAAATACCTTGGGAATGTTACATTTAGGAAGGCCAAAATAGTCATTGTCCCCTTAATCACTGCCGTCTTAGTCTGCTTCATTCCTCAAGGCTAACTATGGCCTCCTAGAGTAAAATCCATGTGGTATTGTTGTAAACAATGGCAAGAATGTGTCCACGGAGGAGATGGCAGCCTATTGTCAGGTTTAAGCCCCAAACCTAAGGAGACACTTCCTCACTTCCACTCGCCCTGATCCCAGGCAACCACAGCTGCTCAACGGAAACAACACTTACCAGCTCAGTCCCTTAGGGAGGGTTAATTTTAACAAATGGCACCGGAAACAGATACAGGAACTTATCCAACTTCCTGACCTCAGTTATGGCTTCCCCATCTGGTAGGCAACCTTTCCTTGTTCCAATTCACTTCTGATCCCATTCTCCTCTCCTCTTAGGATCCTCTCTTTCTTATCGGTTGTCCTCCCTCACTCAGCGTCTAACAGTCTAACAGTCATAATGAGAGCTAATGCTTGTTGACTACTTACTAAGAGCACTGTGACATGTGTTAACTAATTTCATCCTCCCGTCAACCTTAAGACCCAGCTACGATCACTGCTTCCACATTACTGGTGAGGAATCCGAGAAAGAGTGGGTTTAAGGATGTTGTCCAAGGTCACATAGCCAGGACGCAGGGGAGCTGGGATTCGAACTTAAGTAGCTCGTGCTCTTAATTAGACTCTGTACTGCCTCGCTCTTTATACAAATGTGCTCGACTCTCATATTTTAAAAATATTCCGCTACTGACCTTCCTTTCCCTTTAGATACTGCTCTAAGTCTTTCCTTTCTCTCAGAGTCAAGTTTCTTGAAAGTGTAGTCTAGACACATCCTCATTTCCTTATCTCCCCATCACCCATGAACCCACTGGCTTTATTCCTTTCTGTCCCACTGGAGCTGCTCTCAACAAAGTCACCAACAACTCTTCGTTTGCCAGTCCAACAGACAACTTTCATTATGTTTTATTTAAACTTTCCCAGATGGAAACTCTCTCCTCCCTTGCCTTCTCTGACACCATTTGCTCTTGCTATTCTGCTTTCCTCTCTGTTCTCTCCTCTTTTGGCTCTGGCATGGGTATTTCTTAGACTCCAGGTCTCAGCTTTCCCCTGGCTTCACTCTGCCTAAGCTCACTGGGTGATCCTTCGCACATACATGATTTCACTTACCAGTGATATCCTGGTGAATTCCACATCCATACCTACAGCCAGAACTTGTATTTTGGGTACCAGATCTCGAAAACCTCTTGTTTAATGGATATTACCTCATGGATGTCCCATAAGCATCTCAATCTTAAAATGTTTAAAACTGAACTCTTCATTGCTCCCTCAAAACCTGTTTCTTTGCCACATCCCTTATCAACTTGAGTGGCACTTCTGGTCATCTGAATCAGCCACTTCTGAGTCATGCTAATTCTTCTCAGTCACCTGTACATAGAAGGGATCTTTATGTCCTGTTGATTCTACTTCCTAAAATCTCTTGGATCTACTTCTTCTTTTCCACTTCAACAGCCTCCTTGTTCCTCATCTGTATGACCATCCAGACGACCTCCCAGCTGGCCTCTCTGCTGCAACCTCAGCTCTCTCTCACTGCTGACAGAGTGCTCTTTCTGAAATCCCATCTGATGACACGTGGCTGAGTGAGAGCCCTGACAGGTCCCAGCTGCTACAGGATGAAGTTCGTATTTCTTAGCCTGGCATGCTCAGCCTTTCATGCCCCAGACTCTGCCTCCGTCTCCAGCTCTGCCTCTCACCGCTTCCCATGCCCTCACCTCCGAGGCTATCTCTTTCATACTTGTTCCCTCTCCTTGCCATGGGCCCACTCCACCTTTCATCCCACTTAGTACTTGGCCAATTCCTTTTCTTCCTCGGGACTCAGCTCTGACTTCCCCTTCCTGCTCTGGCACAGCCACTTCAGTCTTTTTCTCCATCACCTCTGCCTCTGCCATGGCACGTACCAACATGAGCACCTTGAGATTAGGGAGCCTCGTCCTTCATCTTTTCATGCTTAGGCCTATCACTTTGCCGATAGATAGGAGACACTCAATAAATGTGTCAAATGAATTAATGAAAACCACCCAAAGGAATATATACCTAATGGAAGCATTTAATATAGCAGTGAGAGAAATATTTATCATAGGGGAGTTAAGCAGCCCCCTGAAGTCTGTATATCCCCTGGCCTAGGCTACTTTTTCCTCCACCTCCATACTCAGTCATTGTTGGAGATCAATATGTAGTCAAGGTACTCCAGCCAACCCACAGAGAAAATCTCAGAAGCACCAGCATCACATTCTCAAATTCTTGCTCATTGTTGCTCTTGGCCGTCTGAAACGCTTTGGGGAATGCTCACAAAAAAGGTACCCATGATATGTCTTAGTAAAAGATGTAGTTTACATTCTGAAATCAATGTGCTTTGTGTGTGTGGGGGGGCAGGGTGTTCAGTCATGGCTCAGATACTTTTATGAATTCAAACTGTTTCTTGTTTTGAAGTTAATATGGAATTTCACATAATTGGGAGAAACATGGTTGGGGCACTCAGGGATCTGTTTCATCGATATTCATTTGATGTCTTATTATTTTGTCTTTGTTTTCAGACATCAATAGCTGGATACACAGGAACAAAGTAAAATAGAAAACCAAGGCATCCACTCAAATAATTATGGCAAACTCTCCCCTCATGCGCTGTACTCCCACAGCCTCACCCACATTCGGACCTCCTTCTTATGTGTCTACAGACCCTTTTACAGCACAGGCTTTGAAGTCTGAGAAACTTGGGTCTGAGTCCCAACTCTGTCACTTACTAACTGTGTAACCTTGGGAAAGTTACTTAATATTTCTGAGCCTCCATTTCTTTGTCTGTCAAGTGGGGAAGAATATGAGTACTGATGATCGGTGTGAGAATTAAATAAGATAATATGTATAAAGGCAGCACAGTGTCTGGAAGGTAGTAAGTCACCAGTATACACACATTAATTTTAATATTGCTATTAGGTAATTAAATATTTTTGGGGTGGAGGATGGGGACTTTGACTTATTCAATTGCCTTCGCTTTCTTGGGGCTATGTCTCTGTTGTACATGCTTCCTATTTAAGAGAAGAATTAGCAACATGACGCATTGGCTGTTCAAATTTGGGTTGGACAGAAAACAAATGTTATTTTGCCATTTTAAAAGTAATTCCGAGAGGCTAAAGGATTGGCCCAAGCTTGCATACAAACACAAGAGCTTGGGTTCTCTCATTTCCAGTGCTGGGTCCTTCTACAATCGTAGCATCAGCCACTGTCCACTGATCATTCTTAGTGGGTCTTGGAACAAGCAAAAGAGGCCTTCAGTGAGTCAGGCCTGGAGAGGCGGCCTTGACTGAGGGAACAGGATGAGTCCCTAAAACTTTACCTGGTGACTCAGTTGATGAGTTAATGAAGCTTCCAGAAACATCTCAACAAATGGGGAGGGAGACAATGCGTGTGAAGGTCTGAGGTCTCCATTCACTATGCCTCATAAAACTCATTCGCTTGTGCTTTTTTATTCTTAGCGGTAATTTGCCCTTCTGGATGACTCCTAATTAACTCAGCAACATTCCCTTTCCCTTAGAAAATAATTTAAGAAACACAGAAAAAATAAAAACCCACTTCTGCCATGTCATGCAGTGTTCCAAGGGCTGTTTAATGTCTTTCTGAATCTCACAGTTCTTTAAGCACAGTAAGTCCTCGATAAAGGTTTATTAATTTGGTCTGATTAAATAAAGAAAGTGTTTTGTTCTAGTTCAACATAACTTAGAGCCTTTTTGCAGTGAAAAGCTTTATGTAATTAAGCAGGTTCATTGTCAGCACCCAACACCTGCATTTCTCTAACAGTTGGAAGACACCCCATCGACATTTGGGGCTATCTTGGAAAGTGGCCCAAAGTCTCTCTTCCTTTACGCTCTCATCCTGAATGGTCTGGACTTTGGAAATACAGGTGTCTGGCCACGAGAGTGCCAAAGGGGCCCTTGGTAACTGCAACCCTTCAGGGGAGAAAGAGCTGTGGCAATCGTGTGTCTGTGCCTGGAGCAGGGATGGTGTTTCACAGTTGGGCAGACCTCAGGCCTGGGAGTCACGTGGAAACTTACTTCTCTATGTGAACCCAGCCTGTGTCTTGAGCTGCCTGTTTTGACTTCACAGTGGAAACTCAATCCAGCCTAGTCTGGGTTTTCTTAGTCCAATCCAATGATTCCTGATAACCTCGATAGTCCAGTTCTGCTATAGACTGAATATCTCTGCCCCCCTAAAATTCATATTGGATCCTAACACCAACGTGATGGTATAGGAGGTGGGGCCTTTGGGAGGTGATTAGGTCCTGAAGGTGGAGCTCTCATGAATGAGATTAATGAGTGCCCTTATAAAAGAGACCCCAGAGAGCTCCCTTGCCCTTCCACCATGTGAGGATACAGTGAAAACACGGCTGTCTGTGAAACAGGAAGAGGGCCCTCACCAGTCACTGAATCTGCTGGTGCCTAGATCTTGGCCTTCCCAGCCTCCAGAACTGTGAGAAACAAATTTCTGTTGTTTATAAGCCACCTGGTCTATGGCATTCTGTTATAACAGCCAGACTGGACTTAGACAAGTTCAAAGTTCGGTCTCTTTTCCCATCTCGAGGGTGTTCTTCACCCTTCCTCAGGTCCTGCTTCTTCCTGCTGTTGATCTCCTGAGGTGTACCCCCTCCACCTTCCACCCAGCCCCTGCTCTGGAGCCTCCTGCTGGGCGTCCTTGTGCGTTCCTCTTTGCCTGACCTGACAAGCGCCTAGATTTTCCTTTCCCTGCACCGCTGGGTACAGAGAAGCATTCAGAACACTTCCAGGCCCACAGAAGGCAGAGAAACAGGGATTTCAGTAGATACAGCCTTTCTCCCTGATCCCTTCCTCACATTCTCGAGGTCCTTTGCTTTTGAAAGGACAAGTGAAAACAAGGCCCAAGGGACTTTTTTCCTCCAAGACCTCCCAAATGCTAACTCTGACGTTTCACATAGCTGGTCGACAACCCCTCTCACTCCAGTTAACCCTAGGATGAGGGTTCCCAAAGTGTTGTCTACACACCACGGGGGTCCCCTATTTTCATGACAGCACTAAGACCTTATTTGCTTTTCACTGATGGTGCAGAAGCAATGCTTGTAAAACGGTGGTACGAATCCAATTCTACTAGTCATTATTCTCCACCACCATGAACTCGCAGTAAAAGGAAAAAGCAGAAAAATGCCAGTTTTCTTACGAATGTCCTTGATGAAGCAGTAAAAAAGGTTAATTTAATTTTGACCTTGAGTATACGTCATTGTAACACTTTGTCTGACAAAATGGGAAGTACTCATAAGGCACTCCAGCACGCCCGAGCGTAATGGTTTTCTCCAGGAAAAGCAGTTGTGGTTGGTTGAGTTGCTTAACTACTTGCTTTCTTAGTTAAATACCATTTTTACCTTTTGAAAGACCAACTAACAGATAAACTATGGTTTTTCAGACTGGAGTACTAGGCAGACATTTTCTTGAAAAGAAATAAAGGAGGCATGTCACTTCAAGGAAAACAGCTGGCAGCATTTGTTGCCAGTGATAAAATCCAAGCTTTCAAGCCCCAGGGCCATCACTTATTAGCAAATTATTTAACTCCCTAATGTCTTAGTGAAAAGTCAGGATGGCGATAACACTTACTTCATAGGGATACAAGCATTAAATAAGATAACATTATAAAACATTTTATACAGGGCCCAGTGTGTGTTAAGAATTCAGTAAATGTTAGCTTCTATTTTAGCTACGTCAAATTAAAGCAATCAGATTTGTGTTTCTTTTTATTTTTTTGCTGAGGAAGATTTGCCTTGAACTAACATCTGTGCCAATCTTCCTCTAGTTTGCATGTGGATCATTGCCACAGCATGGCTGATGACGAGTGGTGTAGGCCCTGGGCCCAGGAACCAAACCTGGGCCGCTGAAATGGAGCATGCCAAACTTAACCACTAGACCACAGGGCCAGCCCCTGTTTTTCATTTTTAATTTAACCAAATATGTGAGTCAATTCCACCAAAAATGTTCAATCAGATCCCCAAGTAGCTACCCTGTAAAAATTAAATTAATTCATAGTTCTTTAACAATAGGCAACAATGAAATGACAATAGAGTTCTAATGAAATAATGGAAGGCATTGAAAGATTGAATTTTAAGGAAAAATTCTCATTTTCCAGTTTTCCTCCAGGAAATAATAGGACTAGTCATGCAGTGGTTAAAAATGCACAGAATAACACAGAATATTGTCAAAGTGCCTCCCAAAACTTACTACTTAAGAGCAGTTTATCAGCACTAAGGCCACAGTACGCGAGGCCATCTGTGTCCCTGACACACTGAGAGTTACGGCCATTGAATGATGTCTTGATCATTATGCCATTAGCATCACACCTCACGTGGAAAGTCAGACGATTTTGCGAGCGGAAGCTCTTCTACGAGGCTTCAGAAAGGGGTTAATGGGAATTCAGCGTGTGTCACATTGTGGGCCGGGGCAGGCTATGAAAAGCAGATAGGGGAAAAAGAAGACAAAATGGATTGGATAATAGCAAGATAACGATCAAGAGATTTTTAAAAAAAGGAAAAAGGAAAGAAATGTACCAGAAAAGGTTGTGAGAAACTGTAGGAGGCTGTTAGTGGGAGATAATGAGGCTCTTTAGAGGATATTTTTACATTTTTCCAAATAATTTTCCGTTTTCTGCAATGACTGAGTCCCAGTCTTGTACATCAGCACAGTTCCATATCTTGTGTGTGAACAACCAAAGTCCCCAGAACCCCCTTCAATCCTTTGAGCACCAGGCCCTCTCCTGGGAGATCCCGCACCTGTCCTTTGGAAGGCATTTCTCTACAAAGAGCGACTGGGCTGCTTCCTTTATGAACAAAGGGGTAGTAGTCACACAACATTCAAAGGGCCATCGAGGTCCATCTTTGCCACCCTTCCCTTTGGCCCAGTCGGTACACGTCCCTGAACACTTTTTTCCACTCAGATGACTGTCAGTGCTATTACCTGCCTCCACTTATAACTGTTTTGCAAATGAGCACAAAGAGCACCAGCTTAGGGGGGAAAGTTGGTGTTGCTTGTTCTCAGAGAGAGGGTAGCAGCTACATGGCATAAGGAGCATCTGATTAGGCTCATAATCAACCTGAAAACCGTCTTGCCAGAGACAGCTACAGCAGCAGCAACCTGCCTGCCAGTTCCAGGCCAGGAATTTCAATTGCTATTTTGGTTGTTATGGAAACTGACCACACTGCTTCCTAAAGAATTCATTATTCCAACAAATATTTGTTGTTCGAGTCATTTTGGGGCAGCTAAATGAGTGATGCAGACATGAGGGATGGAGAGGACCGAGGAGGAAGGCTGACGATTAGAGAAGACTTTCCAGGGAGCTAGAACTTACACCTGATCGTGGGGCACGATTAGCCAGGGGAGAAGTGAAGGACTGGTAAAAGCGAGGACAGTTCAAGAGATAATAATGATGCAGGAAGGGCTGGAGCCAGAGACTCACATGGGTGGACAGTGGGAAACGGGGAAGACACATTGAGACCAGGAGTAGGGAGCTTTGAAGGACAGTGTAAGGCATTTGGACCTTTCTGTGGACTGAAGCGAACTCATGGATACTTTGAGACAGAGGAAGAGTGCTTTAGGAATATTAATTTTGTCTTAGGACTAACAGTGAGGATGTCAACCAAACTCTGCTAAGACTCAGCTCCACTGTGGTTCTGGTAGATGCCGAGACAATAATTTGAAAAGTGAAAAATTTAGCTATTTCTCATAGAGACAAAACCACACTTGTTTCACTGAAATCAACTGACTCCTGTTTATTAAAACTCATCAAAACTGCTATGAGTGTGTCAATGCACCCCAAGTATTTTTACAAGCTCAAATTAACCTCAAAAAATATAGCCCCATCAAAACCACTCTGCCGTCTGTCAAGAAAGTGCTTCGAACTAACGCCTTAATTTTCAAGCAGAGTCCAGTAAATACTCTAGAAGAAGAACAGTTATTTTTCCTCATATTGCAGTGGCTTTGTACCTTCTATTGCCCACACAGGAGGCTGAAATCTTTTTTACTAGAACAGTGACTGACCGATAAGCTGAAACTCAGGAGAGTACGCTTGGATATAAGAAAAACCTTTTGCTCAGAGCAGCAGTTGCCAGAGGGTGGTCTGTGGATCCTTGGTGGTCTCAAGCTTTGTCTGAGACCAAAGATTTTATATTATGTATTTGACTGTCTGAAGGACACAGGACTTAAGAACAGGTGAGCCAAAATCATTAGTTATGTCTAGACAGACAGAAGTGATATTTGAAAGTACATCTCAAAATTCAACTGTGAGTGCTAAACAATGGGTAAATTGGAAATAATATTCTTGCTCGAGAAATAACAACCACCACAAAGCATGCTGTACTATTTTTAGAAGCTTTTTTTTGACCACAATATTAAAAACACAGATTTCTATGCAACAATAAAGGCTCATTCTTTGGATTCCTGAACATCAAGTTTCAAGAGTCTCTCCCCTTCCTAATTTGGCCCCTAAGATACAAGCTGAACAGCAAGTGTAGTTGATGGTGTACAGCCTGGATGCCAAGAAAACTGATTAAAGTTTATATGGAAAGGGGAATTTTCTTTGAAATTATGATGGTGAGTTTCTCTTCAGTAAGGAGTAGAAATAACATACTTTTACTTTCTGGAAAGATTAAAATAGATGTGGCAACAGTCCATCCAGCTCCCAAGACTAAGGTCAGCTAGAGGGACGCAGGTCAGAAATAGAACTCAGGTTGGGCTCAAGAATTCTCACGGCTTCAGACATGCTGTTCTCTTTGGCTGTAATTCTTCCTCCTCTCACGTCTCACTGATCCCTTCAATCGCCACGTCTCTTCCATTAGTTCCCTGTTTAAATGTTACTTCCACAGGAAAGCCTTCCCTGATCACCTTGGTGAAAGTAATCCCCCACTTCTACCCCAAACACTCCATCCAGGTTCTTCCCTGTTTCAGCTCCTTGTTTTCTTCCTAGTTTTGGGATAATAATTCGATTAGTTCTTCTTTCCCTCTAAGATGGAAGCTCTGTGACCCTTGTTCATTGCCCAGCACGGGTCTAATACTCAGTAAGTATTTGGTGGATGAGTGAATGTGGGAGACAGTCCAGGGTAATGACCCACAGGACAGAGTGGTTGAGCGAGGAGGACCCTGGAATGGGGCACTACAGCCCTGGTCTCCTCTCTGCCACCAGTCGGTTGAATGACCTTGATCAAACTCCTTAAATTCTCTGGGACTCATCTGACAATGAGGAAGACTAATCGAGAGATTTCCAAGGAAGCATCCTGCCTTTAGGGTGCAAGATTCTAAGTTTACTCAATATATTTCTAGGGTGCTGATAACCATTCTTTTTCCCACTCATTGAGGAGGTGTGGACCTTTTCATTACTTCTGAATAGAAATAGATATTTTCTGAAAAATGCAAAGGTAGATGTATTAACTTTTTTATAGACTTGAAGAATTAGAGGGAAAAGTACTAAGTTTCACGAAGTGATCTGACAATGTCTTGTGTTATTCTGTGCAATTTTAACTGCTGTGCAACTTGTCCCATTGATTTCCATGAGGAAAACTGGAAATCCAGCTCTCAAGCTCACTAGCTCTGTGACCTTGGACAAGTTCCTCAACCTCTCTGAGTCTGTTTTCTTGTCCCTATAAGTAATAACGATAGACCACCAACCTATAGGATTGTGGAAGGTTTAAATGAGGTAACCCGGAACACAGTAGACACTCAGAAAATGCTGGTGAACCCCAAATGAGTTTTATCCCACAGTTAATTTACTAATGAGTTTCACAGTACTAGGACACAGAACAAGTGAGATTATTTTTACTGTCAGCTGTATGGAATGCAGGAGATGGTTACTGAGGTATATTTGAATTTGTGGTCACTGGTGTATTTAAGGAGGAGACAGTCATTGTTCAAACAGAAAAGATGTTAACATACGGCATCCCCTTACCCATGGGATTATAATAATGTATTTTATTACAGTAGAGCTACACTCAGGAGTTTGACATTCCTTAGAGTCCTACTTTGTCTATGCTGAAAAGATGCAAAGCCAAAAGCAACACAAAACTGTATAAATGAAAGCAACAATCTGGAAGCATTGGGGGTGTTTTCTTAACCAAAAAAAAACCAGTTAAGACTTCAAAACAGGATGAGAAATGAATAGTCTTTTTTCCCACCAAGTTGTTATTATTAGCAATTGCATTAGAAAATTTGAGGGCTGCTACTCACCAATCAGGAAAATAATTTTACACTTCCTCAAATCTTCCATGAAACCTTTAAAGTAAGAATAATTTAAGTTATTGGCAAGAAATATTGTATCGAAACTGCGGTTTTACTCATGCAATGTAAAAACCAAAATCTTGTAGTTTTCTTTGATAAGAAGCTTGAAGTTGAGTAAATGTATTACTAGGCCATAATTAATAGGCCCCGATGACCATTTCAGCCTATTCCCCAACCCAGGTAATACATTTTCATTTTAACACAGACTACTGATGAGCCATTAAATAGCATGAGTCACAAGGAAAGATAACATTTAAAATTATTTAAAAATTTTCCTAAGTGATTCACTTTTGTGTTATTTCACATTTTTTAACATGTGCTAATCTCTCTTTTAATAAAGAGGGGTCAAAGCACAAGTGGGGAGTCTGCAAGACAATATTTTAAAAATAGTTCCTATTTACAAAAAATAATGCTATTTTCCATTTAAGGTAGGGATATAAAATTTCCTTTTAAAATAAATGTATTTAAATAATAACAGTGAGTCAATTTAGAAAGAAATATTAAGTAAATAACACATAGTATAGGTAGTATAGAGACAAAGCAAAAATCACTAACGTGGCGAATGAGGACTGAGTTTTTGGAACCACTACTATAAGGCAAAGGATTGATTAGAAGTTTTTGGCAATGTGAGAAGTCCTCCAGAGTTTGAGGAGTCCTAACAGATTTCCAATGATGACGTGAGGGATAGGTAGACAACAGCTCCATTTTTGGTCTTGTTGTGTTCTGACTTGACCCAGGCAAGTGACTTCCTCCCCTTGGACCTCAGTTTCATCATCTGTAAAATAAAGGTGTTGGACCCAAGGATCTCTAATGTCTCTTTTGGTTCAAATACTTAACGATTCAATGGCTCCCATAAACAAATGGGCCACATGAAGAAGTGGCTCCCTTTGTCCGTTGGCCAAAATTATGATGCTATTATTGTCTTATGTTTAAGATAGCTTCCTAAAGTAAACCAAAATTCTAAGAGACCTTGGGTGAGAGTGAGGTCATCTAAAGAGTTGACCACAGCCAAAAACTTGAATTGGGTATGGCTCTGTGAGCTCAGGGTCTCTGGGCTCAGAAAATACCAATGGTGACTGCTTGAATCTGGATGCAGGGGATCCTCAAACTAAAAAAAAAAAAAATTGAGAGTGAGGACCTTAGGATGGAGGAAACAGCAGTCCCACCCAAAACTGTTTCAGAGAGGAGCAGATACAAGTAACTCACCCTTGCTTTATGGCCATAGGCTTTATTTATGAAGATTAGACTTTATGTGTGTTCAAGAGTTGAACCTGCTATCACAACATGAGAGTTAGCAGGCTGCTTACTCAACTATGCCAGGGCAGACTCAGGCTTCTGCCCTGGAGGCAGAGTTTTCGGGCAGGTCAAGAGCACAGCTGTGATGCTGTGAAATTCAGAGTGGGAGTCTGTAGAAACCACTTGGGGAGCGACTGCTCCAGCCTAGAGGCCGTTCTGAGACAATGAGGATGGAGTAAAGCTTAAGAAGCAGGCCCCACGAGGGTCAGAGAATCTTAGCACGTTTGAGTCCATCCTTGGACTCGATGCTAACTTCTGAGCAGCTTAGTCTAACACCCACAGGGGTGGCAGGCTGGTTCCACAAAGAACTTCCAGAAAGATTTCTTTGATGTGCTTACGCAAAGGCCAGGCAAAGATTCTAAATCAGTGAGGTGGGTGGGTGTGGAGTGTTGTGGACTATGGCTGACAGGAGTTATCATTCAAAGTCACGTTTTTAGAGCACCATGCTGGACAAACAAAATCCATCTGAGCCTGGATGCTCCCCTCAGCTGCAGAGACATGATTGCAGATAGAGTAACTGAAGACAATTTTGAATACTTTATTATTCTCATTAACCTGTATGCTAAGGGAGATACTTTTCAAAATGCAAGATACACTGAACAGAGAGTAATATATTACGATGTAGGATATTGCGGCTTTTCATTTCATGGAAAATTTGGATGAAATTTTAAAGTAAAGACACTAGAGTTCAAAGAAATTTGTGTTTCTTGTTGGAAGTTTGGGCTCCTGGGGCAGGCACTCTAGGTCCCAGGTGGCCGAGGTTCCTGGAGTGGCCTTCTCAGTGGGGAGATCCCGGGAGCGAGGGGCAGCACTGGATGCACCCTGAGTCCTAGCCTGGTTCTAGAAGTGGCTGCCTTTGCTCATCCCATGGGTGTGATCTGACTAAAACGATGGCTGGAATGTGATTACTTGGAGAGGTATTAGAAGGTTTTTATTTTCCATTTGGTGACAAAATTGCAATTTTTACACTTAAAATGAACTCATAGGACTCTGATTTATACTTCATATTTTATGTAGATGATAAGTACTTCTGAAAGTTAGAGCATTCTTCTGACAGTCACACAACTTACTTTTTAGTGGAATTGGGGTGGTTCATTTTTATCCACAATGCTACATTTTTGCAGGAATCCACTATCAGCTGGGGGAAAGACCTGCTTTAACCAGACAAGGAGAGAAAATGGGACACGAAGAATTGGGTTGGGGATACAAGGGGAAGGAGACAGGGGAGAAAGAGCTGGAAGCAGAAGAAAGAATTTGGGGTCTTTGGAACCATTTAGTTTTCACACTGAAGGATGACTTTTTTGTTCCTTTTAATCAAGGAGATGCTCCAGTCTCTTTACAGAGCAGCCCATGGAGACGGGAAAAATCCTCTGTTATCTGGAGCTTTCTATTAAAGGCAGATACATTGGTGCCCTTAACGTGTGGGACCAGATGGTCATCTCACATTCTCCAGACTTCCAGTTTATTTTTATGAAGCTGAGCAACTTTTAATCTATTTGCAATCTAGGAAAGTGGCTGTGGCTATTATAATTATTATTTTTTGGTATAGTTGTATCCTATTCCAGTTTTAAAAAATAGTTATTTTTTAAATTAATAATGGTACATTAGTACAATGTAGTCATTACAAATTAAGGCTATAGAGAGTTTTTAACGACATAGGAACATACTTATGATATTCACAAAAAAATTGGAGACTATATTTGTATATACACATGTATTCTCAACTATGTATAAATAGGTATCTAGACAATGCACTGGAATAAAATATACCAGAATGTTAGCCATGATTATTTAGAGGTCGTAAGCTTTTGGATGGCTCTTATTGTCTACCTTAAAAAAATTTCCATGATGAATATATGTAAATTTTATAACCAGGAAAAAAGAAAACTTTATTAGTCAGTCGATCAATCCTTATCCATTTGGGACAGAGTTGATTATTTGCTCCTGGCTCTTGCTTATGCGCCTTTCCCCATGAATCATAATGATGTCATTTGGTGACTGAGATTTTCATATACTGCTATTGCCATTACCATCAAAGGACACTTTATCTACCACCTCATGCTCACGGATCAGTGCAGGATTAGAGGTGGGTTACTTAGAAAGCCAAATCACTTGCTTGTATGTGCTTACAGATAATATAAGCATATTTCCATAGACCATAATTATAACAACCTTATTACAGAGAGGAAGTGGTAGAAGGTTTTTTACCCAGGGCAATCATAAACCTTATCTTTTTTGGACAATCTCAAATTCACAAATTTAATCTATTTTCAGTTCCACCTGTAGCTAGTTATGGTTGGATGTTTAGTTTCTGCAAGACTTTTAACATGACAAAAATTACAAAGCAGTGTAATTTGGGTGTTTCTTAGATTGCATCCCAATGGCACACTGCAGAATAGTAATTGCTATGTAGGAAAAAGACTTCCGTGTTTCAATAAATTTGAAGTTCGCCAGCTCTCTTTACTGCAGGACTTGGGGGAGCCTTGCTGTGCTGTTATGTATGTGAATCTTCCAAAGGGGATTAAGCACTCCCCAAACATATTTTACCAGAGAATCCTCTCTTCACTGAGCAGCTCAGGGGTCACGTTCTCCGGACAGTGAGGAAACGTATCTCTTAGTAAGAATCCCTTCGGTTCTTTACGGGGACCAAGACAGGAGAGATCCAAAGAGTTCTGATCTTAACCGAGTTCCCTGGCTAAGGGAAATGCACAAGCTTGGTAGTTTCTAATCTCTTAGTTGTGTTTAACAAAAAAGATGTGCTCAAAGCTACTAAAATGACAATTTTGGTCTGATCAGTAAAGGAAACTCACCTCCCATGGTGTCCTCTCCCAGCACATTTAACTGGTAATCACCCTGTTTATAAAAAAATGAAAACATTAGATGACAGTACCAACAGGTATTGTGCTAAACTTCCTGCCAAGATTGACATACTCAACCTTCCAAAAATCTCTATGAAGGAGGTATTATTATTATGCATCTTTTACAGATGAAGAAACTGAGAGTTTGAGAAGTTAAGTTGCCTGAGGTCATGAAGCAGTGAGGGACAAAGCCCAGATTTAACCCTGGGCTGTCTGTCCCTAGAGTTCATTCTCTTCTTAACTGGTACAGTATCTGGCCTCATTTTCTTGCTGCATAACCAATCTGTGGTCAGAAAAGCTGATTTCAAGAAGACAAAACCCTTCAGTCTCTGAAGCTCACTGATAGGTGTAGTCACAGCTGTTTTACAAAAAACTCCATAATTTAAAGCTGGATGTGGCAAACTGTGTAGGAAATATGGTAAATATTTTCAGCATTGTTAGCCAACCGGTCTCTGTTGCAGCTGTTAACCACTGGCCATAGTTTGCCAATCTCTGAAAATTAAAGCATGAAATAAGGGAAGTTGGAATGACCAACTTTGATTGATGCCTGCCTTTTAAGTTTTCATTTTATTTTTTTAATCAAACAGCTGCTCCGTTTTCCTTACTGAAGAACCTACGGTGGTTGGGAAAAATTCCAGAAAGAAAATCTATAAAAAGGCATTTGGTAAGAATTCTTATTGCCACCTATGTCTCCATCATCCCATTTTCCCACTTGCTCCCCTTTATAGGTAGCCAATCATACCAGGTTTTTCTCTATCTTTCCTGATACACAAAAACTGACTTCTAGATATCTATAGATACATTTGAATATAAATATATAATCTTATTACCTCCATTTTGTACACAGAAAGCAGCATAGTTATACAAGCATGTGTGTTTATAATATACATACTAATCTATAATAATACTGTTCTTCCCCTTGCTTTTTCACTTATCAATATATTTTAGATAACTTTCCATATCAATACAGAATCTTCTCAGTTGTATTCTATCGTGTGGAAGGTACCATAGTTGTTGTTACTGTTTTTAGCTAGTTCTTTATTGATGGACCATTGAGTTATTTCCAATCTTGGACTACTTTTGAAAAAGAGCACACGTAAACTCATATAAATGTCATTTCATACACATATACCCATAGGATAAATTCCCAGAGAGGGGACAGTGTGGTCAGAGTACATGTATTTATAATTTTGATAGATTTGGCCAAGCTGCTCTCCACAGAGGTTGTGACACTTTGCAGGGCTCACACTTTACTCCAGCCTCTTGCCTCTAATTCCCTTTGATGCAGGAGTTAGTCAGATGAGATTGCCTCATTGTAGTAATGCTCCCTTGAGGTAACCTGCCATGAAAGCACTTTGAAAACACGGCTTGCCATCCTTTTTCCGAACATATGCTTTTGGGGCAACTTTGCTGCTTGTCTTCTTAGATTTGCCGGTGTATCCAGAGCTATTCCAGGTGAGAGAAGAGTTTTTAATGAGTGGCCTTTCAGGGACACATTTACATTAACTCACTTCCATCAATTATTTCTCATTGAGCCTCCCCCCTACTTCTGTTGAAATTATTGCATTTCGGAGCTAGGAGTATAGGAATCATCGAATCCAACCCTACCATCCTCCTCTCTCACTTTACAGATGAAAACATTGATGTTCAAGAGGTCATGTGAGGGGCTCACAGTCATGTCATTATGTTCTTAGTGAGGTCAGGATTCGGATGAGAACCACCACACCTGCTACCATGTAGCATGGCTCCTAGAGATTAGTCCCATGAGCTGAGCTACCATAGTGGATCTGTTGGTGTCCTGCCGCTCATCAGGCAAGTGCACCCATCCCCCAGCTGCAGCTAAGGGCTCACAGCAGTCTGGCCCCTCCTTCAAGCTGGGACGACTCTGGTATACGTTGCGCCCCAGAGGTCCTCTCGAGATCAGGCGTTGCGCCCCAGAGGTCCTCTCGAGATCAGGCTGAAGCTAGTGCCCAGCTGGGACCACATCCTTGCTCAGCTCCTACCCCTGCCCTAACCTACATCTCTCTCCAATAACACACTTGCAAAGAATCCCCATCTCAGGCTGTGCCTCTAGGGATGCCCATAGCCCATTGCCCAAGGCTGACACAGGGACCCATCTGAAGCAACTAATATGTTTGCCTAAGATGCAGCTACATGGTAAGAGGCGCAATAGCGTTTGCTGGTGAAGGATTGTTTAATCAGACTCTGCTTATTGCTTGTCATACAGCTATTGAATATACCAGGTGAAGGCTGGAGGAAACCACTGAGTCCTCTCCCTCAACTTTTAATATTATTGTTCGATATCAGACTTACACCCACCTTACAGGCTAAACTATATCAGATCTTTCTTGCATTTGGCTATCAAGTTTTGGGAGTTCGATCAGAGATAATCTGAATTCGTAAAACAATGCACTTTTATAAAAGGGCCCATCTGACCTCTGGCTTCTTGAGTTCTGACCTGTTTTTATCCATAGCTCTTTTCACAGTTTTCCATTCTGTCTGCCCAGGTGCTTCAAAGGAACCCCAGCTTTATTTCCATGAATGCATGGATAATGAAGAGGTTTCTGGGGCACAGAAGCAACCGTCCTCAGCTCTCTGCCAGAAGAGTGGTGCCCTGCATTCACTGACATGAAAGCGCAGGTGAATGGCACGTTTGATGGGACGGTGTGATCTTCCAGTGAGGCTCAATAAACCCACGGTTCCAATGTGAATCTTTTGTAAATAAAATTAATCTGGCATCTTACACACACACACACACAACAGTTACAACAATAGCAACAACTAACAAAAGGCAAACACTTCTGGTTTTGGTGAAAAAGATGCCATATAGCCCTTGGTGGCCCTAAATCTTGTCTCTTTCTTTTTAAATGCTAGGTGTGTTCTGCATGAAAGGCATTAATTTCAGAACGTCAATTATATAAGGAGCAAAATGTTACATAGGCTTATTCGAAAACTATCCAATCAGGCATTTATACCCGGGTTGCACTGTAGCAGCATCTTCGGGGAGGCACACTTTGAGAAAACACACCCACCAACTATCAAGCTCCACCCTGAGTCCCTGTGGGTGCTTCTTTGCATTACAGCCTTTTACGGTGTTGCCACTCCGACCACTCAGCCCTTTGTCACCCGTCAGTCTCAATTGTGGGTTAGGCTTGAGGGGTACAATAAGACATAGAGACTTTCCACAGTAGTAGAAGAGGTTTTGGGGTGCATGAAGCAGGATACCTAACTGACAAAGAGAGTTAGTAGAAATATAGGCACAGATTTGATGTAAGTGCCATTTGTCACTCACAAGTATGGAGCCAAGACACAGGCTGCCATGATGCATTAATACTGGTGAAGGTGGGAAAAGCTGCAGCAAAGCCGGCAACACAGAAACACAAATTCAGGCCACCATGTCTTTTTGTGCTGTATAAATGATAATGTGTTGGTAATTGATGGAGAGAAATCTAGACTCCCATTGAAGGGGCACAATCAGAGCCTCAGGGTAGGACCAGTGGCTTGATGGGAAAATTGTGGATTTGGACCAAGATTTGTTTTCGTCTTTATCCCTCATTCTCCAGTCAACCCAGAGCCATAGGAGAGCAAAAGCATACCACATTCGACTCTATTTCCCTGTGTGGGTATGTAGGCAAGAAACTGGTTTTGCAAGCCTGGGTTCTGGTATTATTATTTGTAGGAAGAGCAGCTAATTGGTGTGTGGATATGTTTTCTTTTATGATCAGAGCTCCTAGTATCACCACCTCAAGATATGGATGCACTGCCACTCCCAATTCCTTGAATTATTGGATTTTTGGTGGGAGAGATCAAAACAGAACAATATAGCTTCACAGATGGCTTCATCCATCATAAGGAATTACCTTCTTCAACCTGCTTTGCTTGCAACATCCTGGTTACAGGATCAATTTCATGTGGCACTGTCACAAGCAGATCATGTCAGAATATGAAGCTGACATTTAAATAGTGCTTTACAGCTCTGGGAGCCTTTCTGCAGATGTGATCTCACTGGATCCTGGCTGCGACCCTGTGGATGAGGAATGACGTAACTGAGGTTCTGTGGTCCTACTAGGTGGGGATATGCCTGAGCTCCCACTGCAGCCCAGAGCTCGGCTGAGGACAGACCTAAGTACTTGGGTACCAACGACAGCATCCTCTCACTGCTGTGGGAGGTGGGGTCATGTCGGGGACTCCTACCGCCCTCCTGAGACAGACAGTGTTGATTTTCAAAAATCTTTTGAGACCACAAAGTTAGAGCTCTCCTGAGAAGGAGAAAGAAGTAGTAGGTCATTTTTGGGGTATCTTCCTAGTTCAGAGTCACCTGTTTGTATTAAACAGTGTGTGTGTTTCACGGCATAAAAATGCACATAGTTTCAGATGGGATTATAGAAAGAGGCTTTACTTGAGATCAAAATGTCACAGCTAAGATTAATTTCTCACGTTAAAATTCACAAACAAATGCTGCAAAGAAAAGACTATTTTTTTCCCTCTGACAGTGAGCACAGATACCAACTTCAAAACCCCAAAAAGTGGATTTCAAAGAGATTCCCTAGTTTCTGAGACAACGTGAGCAGCTGTCTTTCTGATTTTTTCTTACCTCAACTAGTACTAAGCAGATAACCCAAATTCTGGAGGAATCATGAACCACGAAATGCTAGCATGTGAGGGTTTTCCTACGTTTCTATTTATATTGGTCTGAGGACTCCATCTCCGGTTATAAGAAACAACAGCAGGGTGGGGGAGGGGGCAATAGGGTCTGGACACAAAATGATTGGCAGTTCTCAGAAGAGTCATCTTCAAGGAGGAGCAGAATCCTAATGGGAAAAAACAATAATTAAAAAAGAACAGCCCAAACGATACCAGGCTATCTCCCCATCTTGCAACCTGAAAATGAAATTTTTGCATTCTTTCTTTATGCCTGCTAAAAAACAAAAACAGCAAAATACCTCACATGAATGATCTTAAACGTGGTTATTGGAACAGCCGCTTGGGCAGTACTTAGTGTTTTCAATGTGCGTGATAGCATCTGGTCCTCGGGAAAGCACTGGGAGGTAGGCAAGCTTGCTGTTTCCCATTTTTCAGAAGAGGAAACTCTGGCTCGGAAAGCTTACGTGACTGTGCAGGATGCCACCCGCCAGATGGGTTTCCTGATTCCAAAGGCTGTGTCCTGACACCTCTTCTGATGGGGCATGATGACCCGTCTGTGTACGAGGTTCAGGGGACACAGTGCAGTGAGTGACTACACTACAGTGTCGTGAACGCTCATGCTATCATATGAATAGAAACGAAGGTGGATTCATTTGCTAAAAGAGGGACTGAAGCTGGATCATGCTTATCGAGTGATTTGAAAGTGAAATTCTCAAGTTTTACTGGTAAGCTGTGAATGGAATTTCGAAATTCCTTGGATGTTCAACAGGAGAATATTGGAAAATAGAAACACAACTACATTTTATCAGCGGGAGGAAGGGAGACTGGTCCTTGAGAAATGTTTTGAGTGTTTACAGTTCTTTTCTTAAGTATGTTTTCATTTAAAGTAATGGGCAATTCGGGAAAAAAAGTACACGCAGTGGTATGTAATTTAGTTACACCCAAGAATTTATTCTACAGCAAGGCCCATTTCTCTTTCACTGAAGTCTACACAATTAGACGTCTGCTTGCTGTGGAAGTACATGTGTAATTGAGTAAACAGGGATGAAAAAAATATAGGGGATGCTAGGTTAACCTTTTTCCAGTCTTATTAAATTGCAGGTTCTCTACATGAGCCGCTTTAAATAGTGGTTTATAGATGTAGTTCTCTAGGAGGAATGGTATTTTTCTTCTTTTATGTATAAATTGAAATGTCGGGGTCTCTAATAAGAAGTTTTAAAGAAAGAAGGTTTTTCTGATTTTTCTTACAACTTCCTGTTTTCACCTCACTGCTGGAAGACCACATAAAAGATACTTTGCTCCAGTCTTCATATGCCAAATGTGGCTCCCTGGCTAAGCAGGGCTTTGTCAGGCTGGTGGTGTAAAGGGAGGAGCAAAGTTCCCATTCTGATTTCGTCTCATCTAAAGTTAACATTGGCCATAAAGTCACAGTTGACTAGTCTTACCAAGGAGAGTTATGGGCCTTTCCCTCCTTGTTTTCTGATTTCTTGTAAAACAGAGAAATGGTGAAGCTCAGCTTCAACCGTTGGGAACCACGGAGCCTACTGGCCTGACCCTAGTACTTTTGTGAGATGCTAGGAGGATATAGGCTCCTTATGAGGCACTCACAGCAAAATGGAAAGTCAGGTTAATAATTAGAATAAAACACACTATATATGCGTTGATGTGCTTTTCAGGGAGAAAAACATTGCCAAGAGGAGTCATCCTTTGTCCCACCAACTTTCTTTAAAAGGAAGTAAGATTGGAGGAAGGTCAGTCTGGATGAAGTGAGCAAGGAGGGCTCCTTGACAACTCCCCCTCTATCCCTCTGCCTTCTGAGTTCTCCACTCATCTTGGGGGGACACCAGTGCTTTCTCCGAATCTGAAGCACTTCTTTTATTTTTATTATTATTATTTTCACTAATGAGTGCATCCTTTTATTCCTATGCCAAGGTAAAGCACGGTGAAGCACTTCTTGCTTCAGAGCCTACCGGCCAGTTCTGACCCTGCCCTACTTCTCTCACGTTCATTATTCCCCAACTTGAACATCTGTGCTTAGCTCCCTGAGGTTCCAGGGGGTCAGGCTGAGTGGGGAGTGGGGCAGGGTTAGTGAGTGGCCATGAGGCTTAGAGCAAAGGAGGAACTAAAGACGACGTCTAGGTTGGAGTTGAGGATCAAAGGGGCAGGTCAAAAGAAGTGTTCTTCCCACTGGAAGCAACCTGCAGACCTGAGACGATGGGCTTTAATTAGAGTCTGCAAGGCCCAGGAAGGGCTCAGGACGAGAGTGGTTGTTGAACAGCTGTTATCTACAACTTTCATACAGTTCACGCTGTTTTACCCAAGCTAGTTAAGATAAACTCTATGCGAGACAAATGAATCTATTAATGTTCCCAGAACTTGACCTGTTTAATTTGGCCTCTGGTGCCCAGCTTCTTACATTGCCCAGCCTGGAATGACTTCCCCTTTGCCCTGAGTTTGTTTACATTCTGCCTTTCTCGGCATCTCCCCTCTTCCCTGAGCCTTCGCCAGTCGCTGCTCCATCAGCGAACTCCCAGGGAATCGGTCACTTGGCCCAGAGCATGCATGAGTGGTAACGACAGCATCAAGAGCAGGTAACATTCTTGGAGCACTTGCTGTGTGCCAGGCACAGGCTGAGCACTTTATGTGCATGATCTCATTTAACTGCATTTGTTATTTAACTACCAATGTGTAGGATTCGCTTGCAATATCTCCCTCAAAGATAGGGCTCCCTTTTATTGCTTTGTCCCCCAATGAATGAGACAGAGATGTGCTAAGTAAAGGTTTGTAAATGACTAATACAATAAGAAGACAATTCTTTTTCAAAATATGGTAAGAATAGTCATAGAGAAGATACACTGAGTAGACTTCTCCAGAAAGAAGGGCAGAAGTAATAAAAGGAAGAAAGGTATAAATGTCTAAGACCCTTAGCTGTTCAACCTGGAAGGGTTGATTTGGAAGCTGGCGAGCCTCCAGCACCAGAAGTATTCAAGAAGAGGCGGAATAACTATCTGCCAGCGAAGAGATTTTTAGACCTTGTAAGAGGTTAGACTAGATGCTATCTAAAGAAGCATCCAATGGGGCTGGCCCCGTGGCCCAGTGGTTAAGTTCGCACGCTCCGCTGCAGGCAGCCCAGTGTTTCGTTGGTTCGAATCCTGGGCGCGGACATGGCACTGCTCATCAGACCACGCTGAGGCAGCGTCCCACATGCCACAACTAGAAGAACCCACAACGAAGAATATACAACTATGTACGGGGGGCTTTGGGGAGAAAAAGGAAATGATAAAATCTTTAAAAAAAAAAAAAAAAGAAGCATCCAATGCTGAGATTCTAGTATTCATTCAGTGATTTTACAGATATTTATAGAGCTCTGCGGTAGACAGAAGAATGGCCCCTCAAAGATGTCCATCCTTACCCCTGGAACCTGTAGTATGCTACCTTACATGGCAAAAGGGACTTGCCGGCGTGATTAAGGTAAGACTCTTGAGCTGGGGAGATCATCCTGCATTACCTGGGTGGGTCTAAGTTGATCACAAGGATCCTTATAAGAGAAAGGCAAGAGGGTCAGAGTCAGAGAAGATGTGATGACAGAAGCAGAGGTCAGAGTGATGCCATTGCTGGAATGGGGCTACAAGCCAAGGAATGTGAGCAACCTCTAGAAGCAGAAAAAGGCAAGGGAATAGATTTCCTCTAGTGCCTCCAGAAGGAATTTGATCTTGCCAGCACCTTGATTTTAGTCCAGTGAAACCCATTTTGGATTTCTGCCTTCCAGAACTGTAAGATAATAAATTTGCGTTATTTTTATCCACCAAGTTTGTGGTAATTTGTTATTGCAGCAACAGGAAATGAATGTAAGCTCATTCCATATGCTAGGAACTGTTCCAGAAGCTGGGAATATAATAGTGAACAATTTTGACTCAATGGTATATTAGGTTTTTGAGTATGTGCTAAAAAAAGAGGTGCAAATCATTTTTATCCACGGAAGATTTTATTTGCACAGAATTTCACATGGAAGCCTAACATTGAAAATGGAGAAACTGGAGCTACTACTGGTGGAGGTGGAATGGGAAGCATCAGAGCCTGCCAGGGCCACCTCGTCCGCCCTCCTCCCTCACCGCCTTGGGCAGACACTCTCAGACGCCTTCTCAACAGCTCACCTCCTTTCTTGCAGGCAGAGCCACCTCCCTCTTTGGATGCCGAAAATGCCAGATCCTTGCTTTCCCACTCTCTGTACTATGGACATGGGCTTGTGACCAAATCCAGGCCAAGAGGACATGAAGAGCAATCTTTTGGGGGGGTTTCGGAGGACAGATTTGCTCCCTATTAGAGAGAGGGACACACCTGGGGAGAACCTGCCTCACTCACCCATTCTATTTTTGCAAATGGCTGTGTGAGGACGTGATGTTTGGAGCCACCACTGCCACCTTGCGATCTGAAGGGAGGCAGCGCCCACACTGAGGAGGGCAGACGAGAAAGAAGAAACAGTCTGGCTTTGTGTGACCACTGCTGCCCCAACCCTGGAACCAGCCACCTCTGGACTGTGATGAAGGGAGAAAAAAGCATGTTTAATTGTTAAAGCCACTTGTAGTCCGGTTACTTGCGGGTGCAAAACCTCACTGAATCCTGCTGAACTTATGCACAACTGCAAAATCCTTTCTTGGGTGAATAATGATGCAAGTATATAGAATTTCATTTTTTTGTCTGTACCTGAAGGCACTTACCACTAATCTGATAGGTAAGTTATTAAGGGTTAACAATATTCAGAATCTAAACCTAAAATCAGCTTGTTTTTAGAGCTTTAGGAGGACTTCAAATTAGTATTCTGAGATCTTGGCCGCCATACAAGGCCCGGCTTGTTCATGCTCCCACAGGGTGCGCACGTGCCGAACCTGGCAATCTTGCAGTTTTCCACAAGGACGCTTTGTTGCTGCTATTCTTGCTTTTTCATTATAAATTAGGATTACTTTAATCTTCATTATTATCAATTTAGTTTGTTGTGGGTTGCTTATGTAACATTACCCTGTGTGGGGATACTTTGCATCGACAGTCTTTGGGGATAGACTTTCAGACCTGCAAGTTTGATGGCTCACACGTGAACCTCCCGGCTACTTCCAGTGGCAGAACGGACTTCTCTAACAGCCCAACGTGCTGCTGCAATAAAAGCCAGTGCTGTCACAGTTATTTTTTGGGGGAAAAGTATGAACAGGTGAAGTAGGTAGGCAGTGGAAACAATTAACAAAAAGCATTTCAGTGTACTCTAAACCCTGAACTAATGTTTCTATCATTTTATATATCGGGTATAATAACATTAACTACATTTATTGGGTATTCTCTCATTTAATTTGCTCACCACAGCAGCCCACCGAAGAAGGGGGTATCATGCCCATTTCATGCATTTGATGCTGTCCCTTAGGGGTTATGGACTGTGCCTGAGTCAAGCAGTTGGAAAATGTGGGAGCTGGGGTTTGAACTCAGGTTTGTCTAGTTCCAAAAGCTGGGCACCAACTTTATATATAAATATATAAATATATATATAAATATATAAATTTATATAAATATAGCTTCTAAATGTCCCATTAAAACAAGAAAATTCAAAATCATGAAGGCAAATTACAGGGTTTGGGTTGTGTCTGTATCCATAAGATGTTTTTTTTCCTGCAAATTCAAAAATCCTTTTGGAATTACCACATGTTGACTAAGCTACTTGTCAAATAATTATTTTATATTGAAAATAACTTTTACCTATGCATATTTTTTCATTGAGGTATAATTTACAGAAAACATTATAATCATTTCAGGTGTATGACGTAATGATTCAATATTTATATATATTGCAAAATGGTCACTGCAATAAGTCTAGTTAACATTTATCACCAAATATAGTTACAAAATTTTTTTTCTTGTGATAAGAATATTTAAGATTCACTCTCTTAGCCACTTTCAAATATGCGACACGGTATTATTAACTATAGTCACTGTGCTGTACATGACATGCCCAGGACTTATTTATCTTATAACTGGAAATTTGAATCTTTTGACCTCCTTCACCTATTTTGTCCAATCAACCCCCCTTCCCCCGTCCTGGCAACCACCAATCTGTTCTCTGTATTTATTAAT